>NC_056728.1:967870729-967937647 GCF_019279795.1 Protopterus annectens
CAGTGGCATTGTCCGTCTTTACCATTAATTGCCCTGGAAGAATGTGGTCCTTGAAGGCTGTCAGAGCATTCTGTACAGCTAACATTTCTTTTTCGATTGATATGCAGGTGCATTTGACTTGGGTTCCATTTGCCCTGAATGAACTTCCCTGCCAGGTGAGCCCCCCATGCATAGTCTGAGTCTGTTAGGGTTTGGGCGGTAAGGGTTACAGTGAATGGTAGTCCCTTGTTTTGGTGGCAGACCTCTGCCCACCAAAAGAACTCTAACCATAGGCAAGCTATGATAGGAATCATTGCTTCTAGATCCTGAGAATGTTGACACCATAGGCTTTTTAGATACTATCGTAATTTCCTCATATGCAGTCTTGCATATGGAATTAGGAGAATGCACAAGGCCATGAACCCCAAAGCCTTGCTGTATTTGCCTTGCAGATAGCAGGGTTTTTGTGGCCACTAGTTTGAAGTAGGTTGTCAAATTAATTTGATTCTCTGGCGTGAGGAAAGCCATTTGGGAAGTTGTATTCAAACTTGCTCCCAGGAATATAATTTGTTGACAGGGTACCAGGTGTGATTTATTTTCATTTATGATGTACCCCGGAGAAGTTAGCACCCTTTGTACAAAAGCCAGATGATTCAAAAGTATGTCTTGACTTTCTGCCTGAATTAGACAATCATCCAGGTATGGGTATATTTGTATATTTCTTTGCCTGCAAAATGCAATGACTGGAGCTAGGCACTTTGTGAATACCCTGGGAGCAGTAGATAAGCCAAAAGGCAGTGCAGAGAACTGATAGTGCATGTAGCCTGCTCTGACGTGTAGGTATCTTCTGCAAGATTTCCTGATTGGGATGTGCAGGCATGCTTCCTTTAAATCGAGTGTGCCAACCAGGCATCTTTCTGGTGAAGAGTTAGCATCTTGAATTTTGGAATCACCAAAAAGGTGTTTAAAGTAGACAGGTCCAGGATAGGATGCCATGAACTGTCTTTTCTGGGTACCAGAAAAAGTCTTGAGTAGAAACCTTGGTCCATCTTCCTCTTCTGGTACAGTCTGAATAACCTTGCTTAAGAGAGAGAGTACTTGCTTTTGAGCCTCTGACCATTGATTTGGGGAGTAGATCTGGCCAACCGTTTGGGGTTGGTAATGTGTGGAAGTGCATTCTGTATCACATTTGTCGTGGGTAATGAGTTCCCAGTTTTTTGCATGTAAAGCAATCTTTCCCCCCAAAGCGGCAGTCAGTTGAGAAGTGCTTAAAAGTTTTAAAGTTAGGTCATTGAGACAGTTTACCATAGGGGGGGAGTTTTACTACTCCCAGATTTGGAAGTGGGGGCCCCCCCCACTGCTTAGTCCTGTGCATAACCTGGGACTGAAGCCTAGGCATTCTGCTGGATCTGGGTTTGGACTGAGAAGGCCTATTAGAGGCAGGAAAGGACCAATTCTTAGTGGGCCAATGCCTACTAAATCTTGGAGGTTGTACTTGTAAGAAATCTAACAGTTTGCATAGATTTAAGCTTTTTCCTCCATCTTAAGAACTTATTCTGCCTTGTTGCCAAACAGGCGGTCCTGATTTAAGGGAGCATCCAGTAATTTAAACATCATTTTCTGTTTAAGCTATCCAATAATATGCTGCTGATACTTTAACGTATGAAACTTTTAGTTATGTACTTACCATAACTTTAGATGTATGGGATCCATCTCGCCTACATTCTCTACAGATGGGTTCGGAGACGATCCTCGGCTCCGACTCGGCACGCTATACAATAGAACGAAGTCTCTTAATGGCTGAGTTACCTCATATCCCAGGATGCACCACTACTGCTTCCCCAGATCTTGTTTGTCCGCACACATGCACACACACATAGACTGTTATAAGATTGCCAGGTGTTTCAAGAGAGGAAACAGTTGTATTCGGACCGTCCGGTCTCTTCTGGCCTCCAAGGCAGGGGGAAGGAGGGTGGGTTATTAGGAATGTAGGCGAGATGGATCCCATACATCTAAAGTTATGGTAAGTACATAACTAAAAGATGTAATGTGATCCTATCTCACCTACATTCTCTACAGATGGGACAGCGTCCCTAGCACCCAATTCCTGGGTGGCTCACTGGAAAATGGTCCGGAGAACCGTGGAACCGAAGGAAGCTCGACCCCTAGATGCCACATCCAATTTGTAGTGAGAAATAAAGGTGTGTAGAGAAGACCACGTAGCAGCCGCACAGATGTCATTAATAGAGAGTTTGGAATGAAAGGCTGCCGAAGTGGCCATAGCCCTGGTAGAATGAGCTTTCACTGGAATTGTAAGCTCTTTATTTGAAATGCGATAAATATGACTGATACAGTCTCTGATCCACTTGGCAATAGTGACTTTCGTGACGGCTTTGCCCAATTTATTGTCCGAAAAAGACACAAACAGTTGATCTGATTTTCGTGCTTGATGTGTCCTATCCAAATAGAAACGTAATTGTCTGTGCACATCTAAGCTATGAAAGGTATACTCAGCTTTGTTTGTATACTTAGGGAAAAAAACTGGTAATTCCAGTGATTGCTGTAAACAAAAGTTAGAACAAACCTTTGGTATAAAGGATGGGTTTGATCTAAGAGATACTCTATCCTTGTGAAAAACCAGGTATGGCGGTTTGACACACAATGCTTGAAGTTCTGAAACTCGCCTGGCTGATGTGATAGCAACTAGAAGGGCAGTCTTCCAAGAAAGAAATTTCAAGTCACAGGTTGCTGCCGGCTCAAAGGGAGGTGCGGTTAATGCGCCTAGCACTACATTAAGGTCCCACAGTGGTGCGGGATGAGATATAGGGGCCGTAGAAGCCAAGCTCCTTTAATAAAAGCTTTGCACAACTTATTGCACAACTTATTGCTCATTAAAGGTGGTTCTACATTTTCGTGAAAATTGGATATAGCTGCCAATTGAACTTTGATGGTAGACACCGAACAACCCTGGTTGAACAGGGAAGTTAGAAACTTCAGAACCTCTGACACCGAGGCTGTCATAGGGTCTAATCCTCGGAGTTGGGCCCAAATAGCAAACCTCTTCCATTTACTACTATATATCTTTTTAGTAGAAGTCTTGAGAGCCGAGGACAAAATATGCATGACTTCAGGGTCGAAAGAATGGCTCCTAACTATGGTCGGAAGAGGAGTAGCCAAGCTGCTAGCTTCAATGAATGGAGGGACTGATGGAACTGTCCTGACTGATGCATCAAGAGGTCCGGAACTTGGTCCAGGAACCAGGGACCGTCCAATGCATACTTGTGAAGAAAGGGGAACCAAACTTGACGAGGCCAGTATGGGGCGATTAGAATCATTTTGCTTCCCAAGCGAATCACCTTCTGAATCACCTTGGGGAGAAGGGGAATCGGTGGAAAGGCGTATAGCAGACCGGGGGGCCAAGCTTGGACCAGAGCATCCTTGGGGATCTCCCCCGGAACTGGAATGAGAGAGAACTGCTGGCATTTTGCGTTGAGGGGAGTTGTGAAAAGATCGCAACATGGAACTCCCCATCTTGTGAAAATCTGTGTTACCACTTTGTGATTCAAGGACCATTCGTGAGGGGAGAGAATAGTCCTGCTGAGTGTCGGCTATGACATTGGATGTCCCCGGAATATGTGCTGCCACCAGAAAGCGTTTGGTAGCAATCGCCCATTCCCATACCTTCATGGCTTCTCTGCAAAGGGGGTAAGACCTGGTCCCTCCTTGCTTGTTCAAGTACCAGACTACCGACATGTTGTCGGACTGAATGGCAATCGTCCCCTGGGGGAGGTGATCGTGCAGTGCTTGCAATGTTAAAAGCACCGCCCTCATTTCCAGGATATTGATGTGGAGAAGACTCTCGGAGTGCCACGTGCCTTGGACCGACCTGTCCAGATAATGTCCCCCCCACCCTGTCTGGGAGGCGTCCGTAGTCAATGTGGCCGAGGGGGATGGGGGAACAAAGGGTTGCCCCTGATCCAGGTTGGAGGAAAGAAGCCACCAACGAAGATCCTGTTTGCACGTCTCTGTGATCAATATGTGGTGACTGAGGGGGAGATCTTGATAAGACCACTGGACTGAGAGGAGCCACTGTAGTACCCTCATGTGCAACCTTGCCAAGGGGACGAGAAGAATGGTGGCTGACATGGAACCTAACAGCTGCAGGACCATTCTCGCTGGAGCGCGACGTCTGAGAAGTAACGCCCGAACCTGAGACTGCAATGTTGCTATCCTTTCCGCAGGAAGATAGACTCGCATCTGCCTTGAGTCTATTTCTGCACCAATAAACAGAATATGCTGTGATGGCAGCAATACAGATTTTGTCCAATTGAAGGGGATTCCTAAGGAGTTGCCTAGGGAGATGGTGGCTGCTAGAGTTTTTAAAAGTAGATGCCTTGAGGTGGCAGTAAGGAGCTAGTCGTCTAGGTATGGAAACACCTGGAATCCTAGACTTCTCAGGTGAGCAGTCACCACTGCCAAACATTTGTTGAACACCCTGGGGGCTGTGGTGAGACCAAAGGGCAGTGGAAATGACTGTCCCCTAGGCTGAAGTGCAAGTGTCTCCTCGACGCCTGATCTATCAGAATGTGATAATAGGCGTCTTTTAGATCTATGGAACACATCCAAACACCCTTCTCCAGAAGCGGGAGAATGGTTTGCAAGGTGACCATCCGGAATTTGGACTTTTTCACTGATCGGTTTAACCTGCTGAGATCCAAAATGGGCCTCAAGTCCCCGGTCTTTTTTGGTACCAAAAAGAACCTTGAGTAAGTCCCTGATCCGGCCTGATCTGCGGGGGACAGGTTGGATGACTCCTTTTTGAAGCAGCTTTGAAATTTCGATGGCTGCCAGATCCCGTTGACTGGGTGGCGGGTCTGGGATTCTTTGGGATGGTGGGGGGGGTTGAGAGAGGGGAATGGTGTAACCTTCGGCGATGATTCGGAGCACCCATTGGTCCTGAGTGATACTTTCCCAGGCCTTTAGGTGCCTCGAAAAATGACCCCTGACTGGCTTCCGGAGCTGCACAGTCGGGCACTTCTTCAGGGATGCTGGAAGGAGGAGGAGCCACGAAAGGACTCGCGGTCTCCAGTGTTTCGGGGGCCTCCGCCACCTCTGGGACGGCGTCTCCCTGAAAAATTTCTCCTTCCTCTGCCTCTACAAGGGGAATCGCTCTGCTGCGATGAGTAAGGCTTTTGAGACTTACGGAACCACATTTTCCCTCCTCTTCGAGCCTTGGGATAAGGTCTGAAGGGAGTGGAAAACCATGCCCCTACGGCAGTTAAAGTCTTACCCTCCTGCTCGCAGTGAGTCAAAGTGTCCTTTACCTTGGGTCCAAAAAGGGAGGACCCATCGAAGGGGGAGTCGGCAAAGGAAGACAAAGGCCTCCACAAAGTGACACAGGCGTAGCCAGGCTTGTCTCCGTTGAGCAACACCTGTGCCCGCCACTCTGCTCGCTCCTTTGGCTGCATACGAAATGAGCCTCATGGACGAGTTGGATAGGGAGGACAGGGTAGCCAACTGGGAGTTAACCGTCTGGGCTAACTGCTCAGGTAAGTTACCGGAGAGGGTATCCGAAAGCTTATTGACCAGATCCCTCTGCAGTCTCGTAAAATGCGTCAAGTAGTTCAGAGACCTTAATGTAAAGGTTGCTGAAGCAAGGGTGCACTTCCTGTATCGATCCATGCTCCTAGACTCCTTATTAGGAGGATGGACGGACGTTGAAGCCTCTGCCACATCTTGTTGGGTGGCAGATGCCACCACCAAGGCATCTACAGCCACACCTTTGGTAAGAAAGTCCTTATCAGGGGGTGCCGAAAGGAATTTATTGGGGCGAGCTGGCACCGGTTCAACAGAATCCGGATGCTCCCATGCCCTTCGAGAGATCAAATCCAGGAGCTCATCGAAGGACGGAGACACCCAGGAGGCAGAGGGCTGAGCCCCGAAGGCCTTGAGGAACACTGACTCCTCAGCAGAAGGGGGTTTGGACTGCCAGTCTCCTCGTTGCTTAAGGATTTCCAAGATGTCCACAAAGGATACATCATCCAAGGACGACTTGGGGGACCCTTCCGCATCATCGAGGTCGGTATCCGAGGTGAGAGACTCATCAGGGGAGTCTACGTGCTTCCTCTCGCACTGTCTCTTCCTGGGGGGTTCCTCCAAAGACATTTCGGAGGGACCTCCAGGAAGAAGGGAACCCCCAATGGGGGTAACCTCAGGCCCAAGAGCTCCACAGTCATGAGACAGGGGAATTGCAAAGGAACCAGTCTCCATGCCAAGGGAAGGTGGTGGTGAGATGGTAGAAGTGGCCAGAGAGGACTTGGCCAAGGCACTCCTCATGGCCTTGAAGGCGGGACCCCCAGAGTCCTGGGAAGGTTCAACCCCCAAGGCCACAACAGCAGTCGGAACTCCCGACGCACCGAGAGGAAGGCTCAGAACTGAAAGGATCGGCCCCGAAACGTCCCCCCCCCGGGCCGACAGAGGAGGTCCGCGTACCGAACACAGACCCGAAGGGCGGGGTTGGAGTTAGGGTCGGAACCGACCCGACAACTTCCACCGGCTCCACCAACACCGACTCCAATGGTGCCGAAGCTGTTGGAGGAGGAACCGAGATGGCAGGGAGTGAAACCGGCTCCGGAGCAGACTGGGCTGGAGCAGAGACCAACTTTTGAAAGACCGGAGACTGAAAAAGCCTTTGAAGCACCCTGTCTTCATCCAAATCGGACATCCTCGAGGACCGAGAAGAGACCGACCGGGTCCGAGTCGACTTCTCCGCCGGCTCCGAAAAACTGGGGGACCGGCTCCGAATGGTTTCGAGAAGTATCGGAGCCGAGGGAGATTCCACCACCACTGCAATTTCCCTCGGAGCCGATGTGGACTTCGGCACCGAAGGGGAAGAGTGAGCGGGCAACCTTCATTGGCTCCGAAGGCAGCGGAGCCGATGGAGATGATGTGCCTCTCGACGCCCGAGCTCTCGGCTCCGAAGCCAGAGGAGTCGAGGCTGGAGACATCGAGGCAGACCATTCCGCCCTCGGCTCCAAAGTCCGTGGAGCCGACGGAAAAGCCTGCCTTGACTTTTTTGCTGCCAGTTCCGACGGACTGGTCGGAGCCGAAGATTTTTTCTTCCTCGACGGGGAAGAAGAAGAAGATAGGGCTTCCTCAAAGGAGGGGGTAATAAGCCCTTTCAAAATCAACTTATTTTTCCTCTCTTGGAGCACGCGAGAGGAAAAAGCGTGGCAAACGCTACAGGATTCCTGGAGGTGCTTCGGCCCCAAACAGTATACACAAAGAATGGTCATCCGTAATGGACATTTTATAACTGCATTTTGAACATTTTTTAAATCCAGATGGCCTATGTTCCTTGGACATGGCTAACTACTTCAACTGTAACTTTAGACACATAAAATTAACACGTAGGCTAAGGCAAGGTCCCTCTAACTTAATCAGGATCACTTGCCACCAAAAAATACAATTTTACCTCAAAAGTTTAAACTACACAGTCACACAATAAATAGCTGTTAAACAGCTCTAATTAAAGCGCGTGGGCTAGGGCAAGGCCCCTCTAACTTAAACGGGATCTTTTACCTTCAAATAAAAATACAATTTATCACAAAATTTTAAAGCTACACAATCACACAACAATAAGTAGCTGTTAAAACAGCTTTTGGGTACGTTTTAGCGAAATTTCTGACAGAAAAAAATCACTAAGAGGCACTTAGCTCAGCCAAGTCCGAGACCACGTCTATGCTGTAGAAGCAGCAAACGAGATCTGGGGAAGCAGTAGTGGTGCATCCTGGGATATGAGGTAACTCAGCCAATAAGAGACTTCGTTCTATTGTATAGCGTGCAGAGTTGGAGCCAAGGATCGGCTCCGAACCCATCTGTAGAGAATGTAGGCGAGATAGGATCACATTACATCTGTCAGTTTAAGGCCCTAATGGCCAATGTTGCAGAAGTGTATACCTTCTTACCCCATCTATCCAGCATCCTGGAGTGTCTATCAGAGGGGGTAGGATTTTTGGCAGTAGTAGCTTTAATGCCCTTGGGTCCCTGTAAAATGGTCTCAGGATCTGCAGTTGGATTTTTGAAAAGGAACTTGAGAGAGTCAGGAACCCTGCAATATCTATCAGGTTTTCTGGGAGCAGATGGTAGAGTCAGAGGCCAAGCTAAATTCCGAAAAGGCATCAACAATGTCTAGTACAGGAGGGATAGCTAAAGGCCTGTGCTGGGGCAGAAGTAAGAAATCCCTAAGCCTCTTTTCAGAATCAGAGAAATCCTGACTTTCCCAATGAAAATGCTCCCTAAGAGTATGCAAGGTTTCACCAAAAGAGAAATCCTGTGGGTGGGCAGAGGGAATACAGTCCTCAGCATCAGAATACTCATAGGTAGGATAAGGGTAAATCCTGGTCATCAGAGGAAACAGAAATTTCAGAATCCTGGTCAAAAGTATCATAAGCAAACTCAGTCCTAGGTCTCTTAGAGGGGGCAGGTTGGCTTCCCCTGATTAAAATAAGGTCTTCAGCCACTCTTATTTTTTAGGCATAGAGGCCTGACCATGCTAACTGGGCATCGGTTTTCTAGGCATGGTTCAAGTTTTAAGCCTTGAAGACGACGACTGCGTTGGTTTAATATGCAAGTCAGTAGGCCTGAATACAACCTCAGAAGCCGGTGCCTGGACAGCTGCTCCAGACCCATCCAAGGTAGAGACATCTGCAGGTTCCGCAGTTGAAGCATCTCGCGGCATACTGGACTCTGAATGGGTCTCAGTAGAGGCCTTTGAATCTGAAGTATCGGGTAACTGGCGACTGGCTTAGAAGCGTCGTCGGCAGCTTTGGACCTAGGCGGCCCGTCTCTGTCTTTATCTTTGCGTTTTTTCGGAATGTCGGTAGTCAGATGGCTTACTGAAGACATATCTGGATAATTGAACCAAGCACCAAAATATTTAGATACAAAAATATACAGACTGATAGTTCGTTGTTTAAATAAGGCACAAAAACGACAGCGAGGTACGTCGTGGTCAGGGCCCAGGCAAGGAATACAGTACGAATGAAAATCTTTATGAGGTATTTGCTTTCCACAAGAAATGCATTTATTTACTTTTACTGACATCAGTTTAGAGCAAGAAAAAGTTTCTTCAACGGGGTACTTGGCTTTTAGTTGAAGACTTTGGTTGTGAAACTTGAAAACGAAAATTTCAGGAGTCGGACGACAGTCACTTGCTAACTGCTTCTGCTTCGGGCACTGCACGGCAAGAAAGACTGATGTAATGGCATCAGCTGCATGTTTTATACCCCATGACTACCTGATGTCATGGAAGAAGAGACGGCAACAGACGCAGGACCCAAGACTTTGTTAATCTGGCCGACTGAGGGCTACTGCAAGCAGATAACCCAAATGTGATAACTACAACAGTGAAACATGAAGATCATCAGGTAATTCTGGTGCTGTTTGTTTTGTGGATATGCAAGAGGTCCAACATAGTAGGGTTTGAAAACACCCTGTATGCCAGGCATAGATCTCCCCTCAAAATCCTGTGAGAGAGAATACAGGGATAGGGCCTTGAGGCAGTCTACATAGGACATACTACTTGCGCCCTGTATTCTTTTATTGAGGAACCTCTGTAGAAGTTCCACTTGTAGAATATGGCTGGTTAGGTACACACCAAAGGGGGCACTGCACTCAAAGATAGGTCTGATGAAAGCTGAATACAGTGGAACAATGGCTTCCTTGGACTTAGATGCCATACCTTTGTTTATAAGTTGTGCATCAGAATTGTTTCCTCACAACTGTAGACGTGATGATCAAAGACTAGATTACTATCTGCATGTGTCCCTAAGTCCCTGACTATTGGGTTACCCCTAAGAGGTGTGTTGTCAATGTGACAGTTACCAGGGATGGATGACTTCCCAAAGGATATTACGTATTTCTTGGCATTTAGTTTTAGTCCATGGCTCTGACACCAGCTGTTTGTCTGTGTCAGCCCCTCCTGGAGAACATTTGTAGTTAGTGTGAGATTCAGTTACACCTCCTAATTTGCAATCTACAAATTTAGTCAGCCAGAGACCATTGACACTGGCCTTGACTTCTGAGAAGTAAATGCCAAAAAAGGGTGGGTCAAGGGTTGATCCCTGTGGGACTCCACTTGTGACTGGCCTCTTAGTAGAGGCCAGTTCCCTAATTCTAACTTCCTGGGTCTTGTCTGAGTCAGCTGGCTAGCCACCGGCTGACATATGGGTTTGTACCCAATATCGAGTTTGTCAATACCAGAGTGGGGTACTGTGTCAAATGCCTTGTTTAGGTCAAGGTAGGTAGTGTGAACGATTCTGCCCTCATCCATTGCTTTGGTGACCTTCTCAAAGAAGTTCACCACTTAAGTAGGCATGATCTGCTCTTGACGAACCTAAACAGGGTAGGGTTTAGTGTCTGGATGTTTACTATATTTCTACTTATCTCCATAATAATTCTTTCCATGGCTTTACATACAAAATTAGTGAGACTTGTATGGGTCTGTAGTTTCCCATGTCTGTAGATGGGTCACCTTTGTGCGAAGGGATGACTGTTGCCTTCTCCATTCATGAGGCACGAAGGCTGTTTGGAGGCTACAGTTACATAGTGATTCCAGAGGCCCTGATAGGTAATGTTTCATGCTATTTAAAAGGCATCTTGGGGATATTGTCTGGGCCCACTGATGAAGTGTTCTTGGTCTTAGAGAGAGCATTAAGGACCCATTCCCTAGTGATAGTAGGGGAGTTGCATTTAATATTTCCTGGGGGAAGGTTGAGGGGGGCAGAGGGGTAAAGTTGGAGATGAATGCATCAGCCAGGAGGTTTTGCTCTATATGCTGGCTCAGTATAGGTGGCTCCATTTACAATGAGCTCTGCACACAATTGTGTATTGCCTTTCAGGTTGCGGACATAGCTAAAGAATGTTTTGTGGCTGTCCTCAGCCTGGGAGGCCAAACTAACCTCAAATATGGCTTTAGTAGACTGCCCTCCAAGTGGTTTGTTTAGTTCGATGAGAGTGCTTTTATCCTGCTGGGTGCTGCACCTCCTCATTTCTGCCATGATTTTCTTCCTCTTGTTATACAGACAACTGATTTTTTGATTCCACCAGGGTGGCTTGTTTTTTTGAGTTGGTTCTGTAATTCTTCCTGGTGGGTACAGCTGCCTCTATGCAGCTATTAACATGCTTGTACAGGATTTCTGTAAACAGTTCTGCATAGGCAGAAGTGTTCTCAGGGTTTATAGGGGCTTGAAAATTTGCCAGGTTCTCACTTAATAGCAGGAGGTTAGCCTTAGAATAGTCCCTGAATATTCCATGTTTAGCTGGAGGTCCAGGTTTTATTTTTACTTCAAAGGAGTCTATTTTGTGGTCCGACCTTACCAGGGAAGGCATTACAATAGATGGATGTGTGGCAGTCTCCTATATTAGTGAGGATTAGATCCAGTATGGTTGCACTCCCGGTTGGTGTATTGACCATCTGGTCCAAGGAGTTTGTGTTTACAAAATCCAGGAATCTCTCTGTGCATGTATATTTCGTATCATATAGGATTCCCAGTTAATAGTGGGGCAATTAAAGTCACTCACGAATATGGTGTTGGGTTGGATGGTTAGTGTTCCTAATAAGATTAAATACATGGCATGGGTTTCCTGGGTCATAGAGGGTGACCTACAGCTTTGCAAGGAAGTGGCATTGAATTTTGCCTACGGTAATTTGAACATGGAGCAGCTCAAGTGCACTGTCTTGTTTGACCAGCCATGAAGTATATTTTTGATGTAGACACCCCTCCACCTTTAGTCCCTGCCTGTGAAGTAGCTGGCCTAAATGAGTGGAAGGCATTATAACCTTGCACTGTTGGTGTGCTCTCCATGTGGCTTTAAACCATGTCTCAGTGAATACACAGACATCAGCATTCTCTAAGGTAGAGCGCTTCTACAGAGTGAATTTTTTTGTTTAGACTCCTAGCATTGAGCAGTAATAACTTTAAATGTTCTTGGTTTTGATTTGCTATGTTGGAAGTAGTTTCAGTCTGGCATTGCCTAAAAAAGGCACTATGGGGGAAGACAATGTTTTAGTTAATTTTCAAAAGCCTACAGGGGTGAGGTGCAGTCCATCTCTGGCAAAGCAGCGTTGTATGTTGACCATCTACTTCCATGCTGCCAAATATTGCACCCTGCCCATAGAATGACACCAGAAACTAAGCCAGTTATTAAAATCAATCTTTTGTTCATATTGTGGCAACATCCTTTGAGAAGGTAAAATGCTGCTCAATGCTAGGGTCATACCAGCCTGAGACTCATTCTGAGAGCTCCAAGATGTCCCTCTTCATATAGCCTAGGGAGGTATGTCTCAGGTCATTTACTCCCAACATGGACTATGACAGAGTCATATTGGTAATTGTGGTCCAATGACCTGAGTGCATGCGTAATGTGGTGGATCCTAGACCCTGATAAGCAACTGACCGTAAATTTCTCCTTAAGACTGGTGAGATGGACATCAGTGTCCCAATTGAGTCTCCAATGACCAAAATGTTGGATTGTGTGGAGACTTGCCTTATGGGCTTAGAGGTAGTCTCTCCACGAGATGTACCTCTATGTGTTGATGTGGGTGTTCTGAAACAGCGCATTTGGGGCTGATGAGGGTGTTTGTGTACTTCATTTTATTTATTTATTTTTATTTAAATTTGTTGACCGGGAGTGTCCGACTGGACGTAGGTCCATTTTCAGCAGAGGCCCGGCGAGAAAAGCTCCACAGTAAAATAAACAGACAGTAGTTACATTGGATTACATAGTGATTAACAATTTAACATAGCAATTACTTACAACATATTTACAGATGAAGAACATAGTACATCAGTAGACAACTAGAATCTTTATCTGTGAAGTACATAACAGGCATTAACAAATGTTACAATGAGAAGTTCCTGCTGTATAATAAGTACTACGCTTATGAGCATCTGAGCTTGCTATAATCAAGGTAGTTAGTGGAGTGGAAAGAAAGGTAGTGGTTGGATGGGGTGGATGATATTAGAGTGGGAGTTGCAAGGGCATAGCCAGCATGTTTTTAGGTGTGCTTTTAGTAAAGTTTTGAAGTGGGTGCATGATGGTATGGAGGTAATTGTGGGTGGGAGTGAGTTCCATAATTTGGCTATGGTGCAAGAGAATAGTGCTTCACCAGAGTTATTGGCTTTAGTGATCTGCAAGTGATTTTTGTTGCTGGATCTTAGTAGTCTGGTGGTGCGATAGGGTTGGAGTAGATTCTGGAGGGATGGGACATTTAGTGGATGGTTTACTAGTTTGTGGGCGAGTGAGAGTTGATACCACTGAAGGAGGTGAGGAAGTTCAAGCCAGCCCAGTTCAGCAAGTGAGAGACAGTGGTGACTACGGTAGGATGCCCCTGTGGCGAATTTGGCGATTTTGCTGTAGCAGGTCTCTAGCTTGTTTAGATCACATTGCCATAGGTTGGTATATATTGGAGAGGCATAAAGTAGGGTGGAGATAAGGTGGGAATTTGCTATTGAAATCTTTGCTGGTTTGGTGAGAAATTGCTTATTTCTGTATAACACTCCTAGTTTTTTGTGGACTTTTTTATGGTCATGGAAGGTCATCTAGGATGTCTTTGTGCTTTAGCAAGATTACATCCAAGTGCCTCAGCATATGTGGGTCTATATGTCTGCTTTGAATTGTGTGTAGTACTGACAACCTTATTGACATCAGGAGTACTTTTTGTGAGAGTTATGCCTCCAGTGACATTGTGTAAATACATCTCTCACATACCATATTAGTTTGAGAATTAACTAGTTGTCAGTAAGCAAGAGGTAATTTATACACTGCCTTAGGATGCCCATATTCACCAGTCCAGTAATGGAGACAGTAGGAAAGCTCATATCCATGCAAGAAACACTTTTTATTAATTAAGGCAGTTGGCGTGAGAATATCAATCACTGTCAGAAGTATTCTTTCAATCTTTGATGTCAGCCAAAAGTGCTCTTAGCAGCACCTGCCATGTGTGTCCAGTAAGGACTCCTCCTGCGATCCACAAGGGGTTACATGGATTGGTAACGTATCTAAATATGATTGTAAATTCTTTTTTATAAGACCGGTTGCTCCTACTACTATTGGAACTGTCTGGGTATCTTTCTTCCACATTGCTCTCATTTCTGCCTGCAGATCCTGGTATTTTATGACCGTCTCTCAGTATGCAAGACACTATTAGTCAATGAGGGTGTCGATTTCAATGATCAATGCTACTTTGTCTTCTTTTCTTGGACCACTATATCCAGTTTTCTAGCATCAATCTTTTGAACTGTTGGCAATGGGTAATCCCAAGTGATATAAACCATTATTTTCTATGATGCTTTGTGGTTCATGTTACCAGTGTTTTTCAGTCACCGCAAACTAGTTGTCCTGTGTGCAACTAGGTAATGGAGAAATTTCAATTGTGTTTTTACAGCAAAAGGCATCAGTCTGCATAGAGCACTGCCAAACACTTGAGGGGAAACATATAAACCCTGAAAATTTATGAATGAGGTATTTAGGCAGATTCTGAAGTTAGAAACAAATCAAGCAGTATTTACTGAAATCTAAGAATTACCTTGTCAAAAATGATGAAGAGGGGAGTCGAACACAGTGTAAAGAAACAAATTACAGTATGCAACATAGAAAAAGGCAATAAAGTAATACAAAATACAAGAAACAAAAAGCAAACTAACCTTTCCCTCACAGCAAGCTGTAGCAGAGTTTGGGTGAGCCTTTCCAGTAAAGCCTACTAAACTTGCAGATGAAATTTTTATACATGACAAAACCAGAAAGGGACATTACAGTGTTGTGGAACATTTTAAGATTTTCAAATCTTCTCAGGATACAAAAGTTAACAAAACAAAAACGAAGGCAATAGCGGTAAATTACATTCCCCCACACAAACTGTTCCAACAATTTCCATATTTATGGGGACATGATAAAAATGAAGTATTTAGGGATATGGATTAGAAACAACTCTGTGGTGGCAGCTAAGGATATGTGGGAAGAGACTAAATAGAAGATAATACAAAACTTGAAAAACCGGAAGTTGTTATACGGCTACTAATATACAAGCCATTAAAATGTTTTTAGTCCCTTTAGTCTTACACACAAGTCAGGGATACGTTTATCAACTGGAAAAGTTGTGGATAGCAATTAAAAAAAAAAAGAGTTGAATGATTTTATCTGGGAAGGGAAGACAGCAAGGGTCAAGTGGGATAAGCTGATTCTACCAACAGAACAAGGTGGACTAGTATTACCTAATTCGAGGGGTTGTTAGAGCAACACAGTTAAGGCTCTTATACATAGCACAGGCAGAAAACTAATTCAAAGTGGAAAAGAATGATGCTGACCACAGGGAGGAAGCTCAAGAACTAAGGAGAGCTTGGGATTTTGGATGCAGACTCTTAAGGAGAGCAACCAAAATCATACAGAGTATTATATTAATAAAATAGGGAATATTCTAAGTACCAAACCAGCACGAGAATGGAGAAGAGAGTTTGCCGAAAGGGTTGACTGTGGTCAGGTATACAGATAATAGGAAAGAGGGGGCTGGAATTTATTGGAGAAAACTGGCAAAGGAACCAAGGTACTGGCAGCAAATAACTAGAAAGGGAAAGATAATAGAATGGGAAGAGGTCAAGAATTTATTTGGACTGCAGGTTAGAGATTGCCTTCCTTATCAACAATTGATAGAGTATAGGCAAAGAGAAAGAAATGGGGGGGGGTCCTAAATGAAAGACCAGCACTGGTAGTGTTTGAATAGAATCTAAAACAGAAGCCATTAAAAAAGGAGTTATTAGTAAAGCGTATACAATATTGCATGGCAATTATAAAAATCAATCAGATGAGCTTAGAAAGGATTGGGAAGACAGACTGGATATGTATATCTACCAAACATGCAACAAAGTCTGGAAGATTTAGGATCTTTGCCTGGAAGGGTTTACATAGGTATTTTTGTACCCCATGAAGTTGCCAAAGAATTTTTTCTCAGGTGGATAACAAATGTTGGAGGTGTGATGGGCAAGAAAGAGGGAACTGGGAACATTTTTTGAAAGTGTGATGAGCTGGCAGACTTTTGGAATTCCCTGCAGACTGCTCTGTCGGAGATGCTGGATGAGCAGACTGGACTGACGTGAGAAAATTATTTTTTTGTTATGCTACAGAATCAGAATTGCCTAGACATAGTAAAGACTTGCTGAGTCGAATTATGGCGGCTGCCAAAAATGCAGTTACTAGAAAATGGAAATCAAAGTCTAGACCAACTTTACCAGTAGTAGTGAATATAGTAACAGAGATCAGATCAAACTACTTGAATTGGGATCTTTAGAAAAAATAGGAATTGTGGGAACTATATATGCAAAGTAGGAATGAGGTTGAAGAGGCAGGATTTGAATGAGCTATATAATGCTTAACTGTCAATGACTGGATGGTTTATAAGTGATGTATAATGTTAACTAAAGTAATATATTGTATCTTTTTCATTTATATAAATGTAAGATTGCCTTTGTCATGTGTGTAAATTTAAAGATGTTTGGGGGAAAAATAAATTCTATTTTTATACATACAATATATATATATACATATATACATATATATACACATACATATATATATATACATATATATATATATATATATATATATATATACACATACATATATATATATATATATATATATATATATATATATATATATACACACACACACACACACATACATATATCTATTTATATATACATTTGTCGCCTCACAGACGTTGCCCGTTCGATTCTCAGAGCGTCTTCTGTGTGGCGACATGCGTGAATGGGTGTTCCTTCATTGAAGGTTGCGCGTTAGGCCCGGCAAGCCAGAATGTAAAAATCTACTGCCAATCATTAGTGGACCAGAGTTCCACTGTGGCGACCCCTTTTTTTTAATTTATCTGGTAAAAAGAAAACTGCCTAACCTTGGATTGCAACAAAAACAGAAATAAATGGTTCCAGAATCACAAAATTATATCTTTTGTAGTAATTGAAGCTTTAGTGTCCAGTTACAGCTGATATGGTGTAGTGGTAAATCACTGTGGCTATGGTGTACAGACAGGGTCCTGGGTTCAAGAATTGCAAAGGCTGATCATTTAGGGTGGGTAGTTGGTGTAGTGGTTAAGGTGTTTACCTTACAGACACAAAATGCAAGGTTTGATTCTCACATGGGGTAATTGGCTAGGCTTAAAATAGCTCCCAAGTAGTTAGCCTAGTACTAATGAATGCATACACACACACACATATATATATATATATATATATATATATATATATATATATATATATATATATATACATACACATATACATACATACACACACACACACACACACACACACACACACACACACACACAGATATATATATTTACTTATTTATATCTGTTGAATGGGAAAGTCCGACTGGATGCAGGTCCATTTTCAGCGGAGGCCCTGGGAGAAAAGCTCCACAAATTAAATTATTAGACGTAGTTACAGATGAGGAATCCTAGCAATTAAAATATTACAAGCATAGTTAGAGATGAAGAACATAGTACATTCAGTAGAAATAAACAGATACATTTAAAAACAATGGTCTGATTCAGAAGTGCAGTAATGTCAATCCCAGGGTCAGATGGAAATCTAAATCTCTACCTGAGCATTGAACACTGTTTTCCATTAAAAAAAAAATGGGGCATAAGATACCACACTGATGCAATCAGCATGAAAACTGACAGGAGGAATAATCTGCCCAGGACCGGTTGGCCAATACTAAAGTCCAAGCAGACAAGCCACCCCAGGACAAAGACAGGCCCCATAAAAGGATCTTTATTTATGATATGTGGATTATGTAAAGGTAGGTTATGACTCTGACTGTTACTGATAATTCTAAAGATATAATTAGAAGGTCTCAACATTGCAATCCTGAGGGCAGATATTGTGATAAGAGCTAATAGTATCATAGGATATTACTAGCCTATCGACCTGGAAGTCATTTTAAGCCTAGTTGTTTCAACCCAATATAATACCATAGAGATGCAAATCAATACCAAAGATATTATTTAGTGATGACTGCCCATGTCCAAGA
This sequence comes from Protopterus annectens, assembly GCF_019279795.1. Taxonomy (NCBI): domain Eukaryota; kingdom Metazoa; phylum Chordata; order Ceratodontiformes; family Protopteridae; genus Protopterus; species Protopterus annectens. The sequence goes on from NC_056728.1 coordinate 967,888,820, forward strand.
GGGTTGTGGGCGCTATCCCCGATAAGAATTTACGATGCCCCATCCACTCATCCAGGTTCCTCTTGAACAGTGTCATACAGGTGCTCTGTTTCACATGAATTGGTAGCCTGTTCCAAAGACGTGGCAGTTGCTGAGAAATCTGTCCCTCCAGCATGTCTGTTTGCTTTCTTCTAAAGCCAAATCTTTCCCATAATGCAGTGTGAGAGAACAGTTGATAAGATTGCACTGCCCATGACTGGACTGCTAGATCACAGTCCCATTGACTTAAAATGGAAGATCTGAAAAGCAGGGCTAATTTTGAGAAGTCTCGGTAAGCTCATCACTTACTGTACTGAATTGCCTCTTAGAAATGTCCTTCCTACTGATGTGTTAAGCATTCTGTGAAAAAAGCTTTCAGAATCATCAACTAATTGCTGAAACTTTTAGAGCCTCAACTTTAAGATTCAGTTCATTCACAAGTTACTCCTCCCAACTTACCTTCTTTCGTCAGCTAGAGCATCACATTCGCTGCCCCACAAGGCTCAGCAAATTAGTCTGCTATGCAAAACAATACACTTCAAACAGATCAGGCTGCCTGGTGTGCCAGTAAGTGTTCCCTCATCGCTCTCCTTACTCTCATCTTAATAGCATTTTCACAGTAAATAATGTCACAAAATCATTTTATCAATCCTTAGCATACGAAGTGTACGTACTCCTGAAACCATGACAAGTAACACAGAGATTACAATTCATATAGACAGGCCAGCGAGGTTGTCTTCTACTATACATTACTAATGGTCTAGTATGCACATAATCATTGACGTTGGCACTATCTTTATGTTACTTCACATATTCTTCCTTAAATACAATAAAATGCCAACAAATACTGTCCTAACAGTGTGCATACTTTTCTGGTTCAATGTCAGTAGTGTTTTCCAATGTACAATACTACAATAATCTTTCCTATTCACTGTAATGCAAGATTTCTGACTGTTCCTTGACAAGCCAAAATCATGTAACTGTCTCTACAAACATGGTGTATACCACAGTCATTTTTAAATAGTCGGCAGTTGGCTAAGCAGTAGTAAACCTATAAAGTATTTTTTATACTACACTTATTCCACGGGGCTCATCTCCCACTCAGAGATGTTGCCCTTCACAGAACTGTAATGCCCATAAACCAAACCAAGCACCTCAAGGCAAGCTAACACCTCCCCAATGTACCAGTAGCTATACTAATTAACAATGATACAATATACATTACACTGACAGCACCCACACATACAAGACAAATGGCACAAATACACACTAACTTGAGCTCACATACAAATGTGCATCCTGGTGCAGTTACTGGACCTCCATTCTCCTTCCCACATGTGCCAATCAAGTATCAGACAGGGAAAAATATACATTTCCAGGGAGTAAAATACCATTTATGCGACATGTCAAAATATAATGGCATGACATTATTAATCTGATGATTACTATAATAAAGATAAGTTAACAAAAACAATTAAACATTTCTCCATTATGTCATTTATCTACCAATACACTATATAGACACACATGCATACAATGTACCGGTGAAGCATGGTACTTAGCACACCTCTCCATCAAACAATGAAGCAACAGCTATGAGGGGACCACAGCTACTCCTGATATCTGTTCAGGGCACCCAAAAGTTGTTGAAGCAAACCCACTGCACTAACAGCAGAAGATCCCTCAACTGGAAGCTATTCATCTAGCTCTGTTCCACAGTTCTCCATTACAATACCCACACTAAGCACAGAGACAGACACACACACTTTATGTGGACATAACTTATACCCTTGACTGAGGTCTACTGAAGAACAAAAGTACCTGCTGAACAAGTTTACTGAAACTGGGTAACCAGAGCCTACAATGCCAGATAGGTGTTCATCTTTTTCTGCACGAGCATCCCACATACTCAGTACCACACCAGTCTGTCAATTTCTGAATCACCAAAATACCCCATCACCATCACAAGCTTAATGAATGAATTAGTGAAAAATGTCTGCACACCACCTCATTTATGCATTAAGCAAAAGTTAAATGAACAGAACCAACAGCTGCTATCCTCCATGCTGACCCTGTTTGAAAATGGATCTCTCAGCATTACAGCACCAGATTATCCTCACAGTAATTACTAAATTTTAGCTGATAGTCCATGCATCAGCAAATGCAGCATCACACAATGCTGCAAGTAAGAGTGATGACATGCCAACCAGATATTGTCTGAAGCCCACTTATTGTCAGTATCACTGCTAATGGAAAGTGGTTTTCACCATCAGACTGACATGCACACTAGCAAGTAAAATGGCCTCTTCAACTTCAGCTTTGTTGCAAGCATTTTTAATGCAACAGCATTTGCAAATGTATGAGAAACTGTATGGCATGATTAGTGTGTGTGAAGTGCTTCCCATATGCAGTATACTGCTTTTAAGCTTTCTGTAATAAAATACAGATGTGTGCCCAACTACACACATGGTTACAGAAAAAAAAGAGAGAAGTTAACCATTGCTTTCCTACACTCTTTTTTTTTTAACTTACACTTCAATAAAAAAAAAAATTCATAAAGTATTCACAAATTTTCAAATTGAATAAGTAAAAACAAATTAAATTAAACGAACATAACTAAACTATTTACAAAGACGTTCACAAATGTACATTATATGAATGTTGGTATATATCAACAGTTTACTAAATTGACAGGTTGTTTTCCTAGTAATTCATATAACGTATTGCATTCCTAGTGACTCTTGATTTAATGGTCAATATTTCCAAACAGACATCGATGAGAAGGTTTTTAAATTGTTGCAAAGAGAGAAGTGTCAGATTTCCAATTTCTTGTTATAGTTTTCCTAGCGACTGCTAATATAGACCAAATCATAAGATATTTAAATTTTCCTTATGCATTCAGGTACTGGTGTGTTAAATAAAACCAAAGATTTGGAAAGTATAAAATTATCTGAAAAAAGGGCTTGTAGAAAAACACAGATGTTTTCTCAATACTTCAAGGATACACAAAATGTGCGAGACCAATCAGCTTTCACTTCTTTTTTTTACATCTCCAACAGGTATTCTTCTTCTTACCAAATTTACTTATAGTATAACGGAGTTAAAAATGATCTAGACATATACTTCCAAGTAAATCTCCATTTAGTCGAAGTGGTCATATTAGCAGATTCTAATAATTTCAGTTTATCTTGGCCATTAGAAAGACAATTAATGGAAAAAAATAATTCCAGTAACTATAAGGATAGATATCGGTGTCTGTTCTAATTGCTTTATATATGTGTGATACTTTATTTTAATAGGAGATTTATGTTGTGTGGATAACATCACATATAAAAGATTTATGGTGGGTGGATAACATCAAATAATATAAAAGTTTAGGTATTGGCTTTTTTTATTATTGGGGACATTGTATCAAATTTATTTAAAAGGAATTGCCTACATTCTTTTAAGTCCAACCATAAAAGTGCATCAATTTCAAATTAGTCTGAGATAGCCAGTTGATTTCAGTTAATCTTTTATCATCTGGTACAAATATATTAAATGTTTTTGTTTGAATAATGACATTTTTGTATAATCAGAAGAAAAAATAACTGAGTAAAAGCTATGGGAAAAAGGAGAAAACCAAATCCTTATATACAGTAGATTTAAATATATAATTTCTAAATGTTTTTAAGAGAAGTGTCATGTAGTTGGATTTAGGTGTACAACAAGAATATATAGAAAAATATTTTAATATCCAAATTAATGAATTATTCACTAGTGTTAATTTTGGGGAGTTGGTAGTGTTATATGAATCATCAGATATTTCTAAATTTGTTTTTCATTCTGCAGTGTATTCTACATCTATAAGAAGGGATAGTCATCACTGATGCAATGGAATACAATTCCAAGTTGTGTAAACTTATACCTCCACTAGCCCAATCTCTCATGTGATAGGTTAGTGCAATTTTTGGCTTATTTGGAGACCATAACATACTTTGAATCATCAAACTGAATTGTTTGATTAATTTGGAGGAGGTAAAGATATTGATTGTATGACAAAGTATTTTAGGAAGTAAAATCATTTTTATGATTGAATGTTTTTCTTCCATGGAAAAGGAGATATTTGTCCATTTGCTTAGGAGGTCTTCAATTACCAATAAACTATTGTTATAATTTAGCTGGATATCTTTAATGTTTTTAGTAATTACTGAAATTACTATTCCCAAATATATTATTTGTTCAGCTTGTGCTAAATATTTTATGTATTTGTCTATGTTTACTTGGATGAACAGGAAGAATTTTTGTTTTATTATTGAAGGTTCACAATAATGCAAAAAAATCCATTTGTAAAGGACATCAAATAGGTTACCAATCAAAAATAAAGGAATGTTCATGGCCAGTATTTACACCATAAGCTCCACACAGCAGGCAAATCCTGGTAGTGGAATGCTGTAAAATCTTTATTCATATAATCCACAAAACAAGGTTAAGCACTTTCTTCCCCTGTAAAGCGCTTCAAGGACATCAGCACCAAATGAAACATTCACCTACCTTGGAATCAACTTATTTGTACTTTCAAAAAACAATAAATCAATAAATCAATTAACCAATTAAAAAGTCAATTGTCTCTAATAGAACATTTTGGAACATGTTAAAGACATTTTGAAGACATTTTAAAAAACGTATGAAAGCACCTCAGACATCATACACAAGAAACCACAGTAACAAAATATAATAAAAATGACTGGATGTTATAAAAATTGAATGTTGTATGAATGCAAAAAGTTAAAGCCTTTTTCCTTAAAATGGCTACCAGGGAAATGAAATAATTTAAACCTGGTACTTCCAAGGCATTTAATTTAATAATCCTGTAAAATTCTCTCAAATCAACTTGTAGATCCCACCATCCACCTCTAAAGTTGTGCGGCACAACTTCCAAAATCACAAATTTAAAGGTGGTCTCTCCCGGGCAAACTAAAGTGCACCTATAAAGGGCGTTGTTAGTGTTGTTCTTACTGATGGCATACAAGTGCTCATAAATCAGAGTCTTGAGGTTCCTGATTGTTTTGCCCACATAAAAATTGGCATATGGAAATATATATTACACCGCTGGTGTTACAATTGCCTTTTTGTAGACAAATACCTTTGTTGTAACCTTTGGGATATGCAAGGTCCTTATCAAAAACAAATGGGCATTGATTACAGTGTCCACATCTAATGGTTCCTTTAATGTGTAAAGATCTAGGTAATACAACATGCTCCATTAAACTTTTAAAATTTTTACCTGCTTTGTAGATAAAGTTTGGTGACAGACCTAAGAGTCGAAAAATGTTAAGGTTCCCCTTGAATATATTCCAATTCCTATAAATAATGTCTCCAAGTTTTTTTTGCCAACGCCGAAAGGAATAACCATACTTGTGTTATAAACCACCTTTCTTGTGAAACTATTCGGAGTTTTTTGGATCAATTCACCACTACCTAACAAAGGTTTATATTTGGTTCCCCAACCTTCCTTCATTTCTTCTGCTGTTTTATCAAGAATGGTCTGGGGGTAACCCCTCACCCTAAACAATTCCTTGATGTTAATTAGTTCTTCCAAAAAAATCTCCTTTGTAAAGCACATCCTTCCTGCCCTGACCAACTGGCCCTTGTATACATTTCTTTTTGTATGGGTCGGGTGACTACATTGGAAATTCAAATAGCTGCTGAAAAAAGTTTCCTTCTTGAAAATTTTTTGAGATAAACCTTTGTTTTGTAAAATCCTTAAGGATGGTAACATCCATGTAGTCCATCATGTCCTTTGAGTGTTTGGCTGTAAAATTAAAGTAGGGACAAACCTGGCTGATGTAATCCATAAATTCTTTCACGTCAACAGAGTCGTTCTTCCATAAAATAAATGGATCGTCCAAAAAACGATGGTATGTAAACCAAAAAGGTTTGTAAATACTAATAAAAATGTATTTCTTTTCCCACGCATAAAGCACCATATTGGCATATATGGGGCACATGTAGCACCCATAGCTACCCCCTGTATTGGCCTATAGAACTCTCCTTCAAATGTGAAAAAATGACTAGTTAACACGTACTCCATTACAGCCATAAGAAAATTGACCATTGTGTCAGAAAAGGGAAAAAGCTCCAAACCCTCTTTGTGGGGAATCGAAGTGAATAAGTCAATAATATGGTAGAAAAAATAACAATCATTGTACCATTCACTTTTAATTTTGGACAAAGTCCCACAAATGTTTCATTTGGTTCTGACAATGTCCACAAAGTATTTTACAGGGGAAGAAAGCGCTTAACCTTGTTTTGTGGATTATATGAATAAAGATTTTACAGCATTCAACTACCAGGATTTGCCTGCTGTGTGGAGCTTATGGTGTAACGACTGGCCATGGACATTCCTTTATTTATTATTGAAGATTAGACCAGACTTTTTGAAAATCTTCCATATTTCTAAAGACTGCTGAAATGGATGAGTTACTTCCCCCTAAAGTTATAAGTATGTCACCTGCAAAACATTTGCAATTTGGAAGACACATTAGAACTTAACTTGAAACCCTCAATATCTTTATCCACCCTAATTAAATTTGCCCACGGTTCCATTATTAATTTAAAGAGTAATGGGGATAAAGGGCATCCTTGTTTAGTCCCTTTGGATTATTGGTATATTTTGCAAAATACTAGTGCCAATTTTGATATATGCTTGGCTGTCTTTATATAATTTTGTAATAAGATTTATATAATTGTGTAATAAGATTTATAAGCCTATCTGCATAAATGGACAAACATCTTATAATCAATATTTAATACAGAAATTGGTCTATATGAAGAACATTTTGTGGGACCTTTATTAGATTTCAGTATAGGGGCTATAAAGGTACATTTCCAGGAAGGAGGAATAGTAAATGTTGTTTTGAGAGATAATAAAAACTTTATGAAGTAGATTTAATGCAGTTTTGGGCAAACTCTTATAAACTTCCAGAATAATGCCATGACTACCTGGTGCTTTATTTTGTTTTAGCTTACTAATTTGATTTTGAAGGTCAATAAAATATATAGGTTTATCTATAATGGCAACTTGTTCTTCTGATATCAATTCTTTAAAATATTTTAATTTTGTAATGTATGTTACAATTCTTTTAATCTGGGTATTCTACATTGATTAATTAACTCAAAGATTATAGAATTAGGATTTGATAAGGGGCATGAAATTACCTTTGTTTTAAGCTATTAGTCAATTCATTAGAAATTAAGACTGTCTATTCTAGAATGAGTACTGTGTCTGAGAGTAGAAGGTAAAAATGAGTTTGGTTCAGCAAAAATATTGGTATCTTTCCAAAGATACAAGTCTATAAATTCCTTTAACAATTTAGCTGATGCAGAAATCATTCTCGTACCCTTGGTATTAGTGTCTTTATTGTTTAAAATACAATTTAAGTCCCCTGCTATTACAATGTTACCCTTTAGATAAATGAACAATCTGGTTTAAATGTTGTTTAACTGTATTCATCCAAATTCTTGGTAACCAATAAATATTTATAAGAGTAAATAATTTATTGCTCAATTCAATTGTGGCTTAGCAGAAAATTCCTTTATCATCTTAATAAACTTCGATTATCTTAGGAAGAGGTTTTGTATTACTCAACATAATAACTACTCTTGAGAATGTTCTGAACTTGATAATACAGTATATGATTTAGTATTAAGTTTGGTTATGTCTTCAGTTATTAAATGCATTTCTTGCAGAAAATATTAAATGATTTATGAAGTTTAAGATATTTAAGTAAGCTTCCCCGCTTGCAAGGGTTATTAAACTATTAATGTTGATTGAAATACCTTTTAAAAGAAACATTTGAAGTTATACATATGGGTTAGAAAGAAGCTGACCATTAATATTTTCTTCAAAAAAACCATAGGAGAAATATTATCAAGTATCTTACAATAGTAGGAAACAAATCAAATGACGACCCATTACTGACATTTTTAAATGCAAAAAAAAAAGCGAACGTCAGTAAAGATAGTAAACAATGACAATGTAAATATAGAAAATTGAATTTACCCAAACCCATTCTGGAGTTTGAAACTCCCAATCCGAGTAGCATTTACTACTCAAATTAACCATCTAATAGAAACAGATAATCAGCAACTTTCAACAAGGCTGATAATATGGAGTATATTTATAAAGGCAATTAATACAATTCTCGTCAACTATTATATTAGGTTAACCACAAGTAGTGATAATCTCTTTTTAGACAAAGCAATCTTAATGAAGTGTATCTGTCAACAGAATATTAACCAATAATAAATATATATAATAGGAACCATAAAACCTTAGCTCAATAGTAAAAATTCAACTACAATATGCTTATACACAGCTAATATTTCAAAAAGGATATAGCTTTTAAATATCCATGCTTTATCATGAAATAACATTCTCAATGGTTCTATTGGAAACCATTGCAATTAGTAAAATATTAATGCAAAAAGATAACAGTACAATCTATTCATGAACTGAAATACTTAACATATGTACTCGTATCAAATCCTATTTAAACACATTTTCCTTTCTCTTTCCCCCCTCTTCTTCATAGAATCACTTTGTTCATAAAAACACATATACTTAAGTATAGATTATATAAGTGTCACACATTTATAAGCTTTTAAACATGAATAAGAATATGGTCTGTGTATGATACGAGTGAGTGAGGTAAATCAATAAGCTTATACAAGCCAACAGAGCTGTAATAACTTTTAATTACCTATTCCTATTGCACACAAAACTACATATTTACATGAAGGTATTGTTCAAGTATAATGTACATCAATTATAATGCCAACTGTATGTTTTACTGTAGCTTGGACAAATATAAGGCAGAAGTAAAATTGCAGCTTGAACATGCTACAGAATCTCTTATTAATAAATAAGCCAGTGTTACTGAACAAAATCTAAGTTGACAACTTCAACCTAATATTCTACATAGCTATGATTTAACATCTTTAACCCCAATTTAAAAAAATTTAAGTCATTAAATACTGCAAACCATAAAACTCCCAGTACATTCTGTATTTCACTTGTAAATGTACACTAATATATATATATATATATATATATATATATATATATATATATATATATATATATATATATATATATATATATAAGCATTTGATAATAGAAAGCTATATGAAACTAACTCAAATCCACACTGTAGAACCAAATGTAATATCACTAGTAAAGGTTCCAAGAATAATGCTGGTTCCATTATAATAAAAATATCTTATAAGATGAATGTATGCTCACAGGTTAAAAGGCTGAACTACAAAACTGAATACATTGTCTGGAACACTTAGTGGTTCGGAGAAATTACCTTAATATACTTCCCTCCCTTTAAATGAATAAAAAAAAAAAGTACAGTGGTGTACCTACCATAAATGTAGATGTGCAAGTGTATTCACTGCTGCAGTCATTACACTTGGGTTATCCTGCTGGCAGGCGGCCCGCAGTCGGCCCAAGTTCCAAAGTCTTGGTCTGGCGTCGGTTGCTGTCGCCTCTTCCCTGACGTCAGTGCGCCAGGGGTATAAAAGTTGCCACAGACGCCATTTTCTTCAGTTTTTCTTGCCCCAGATGTCAGGTGCCCCCAGATAGGAAGGCTGAAAAGATAAAAATATGTCAAAAAGCCATGCATATATTACTATAAACATTTCCTTCATCTACAAGCAAATACACCACATAGGTTGTATAGAGTTGAGAAGTACAGAATGGTCCCAGCAAAGAAAAGGGGGATGGTGGGTGGGTAACCTGGACTACAACAGTGAATACACTCGAACATCTACATTTATGTTAGGTACCCAACTGTACTATGTTCATCGTGTTTCACTTTTGCAGTCATTTCACTTGGGTAGAATCCCAAAGCTGAGGTTGGGTGGCTGGGTCTAAATTGGATTTGGCAAGGCTAACCAGCCCTGCAGAACTGCAGTGGCAAAGCCTGCTCTGGATTTGGAGTAGAAAGGTAGGTGGTAGTGCTTGTTAAAAGTGTGCACTGAGCTCCAGGTTGCAGCTTCTAATATGTCTTTGGTAGGTACTCGTCTGAGGAAAGCTGCTGAAGTGGCTGCTGCTTTGGTAGAATGAGGCCTAATGCCCTTAGGCACAGATTTGCCGTGTTGTGCATAACAGAAGCGGATGCAGTGTCCTATCCATTTGGAGATGGTCTGCTTTGTAATAGGCTTTCCTTGTGATCCTGCAGCATATACTGCAAACAGTTGCTCAGTTTTTCTGAAAGCTTTTGTTTTGTCCAAGTAAAATCGTAGCTGCCTGTGTATATCCAAAGTGTGCAAAAGACTTTCCCCTTTATTCTGGGGATTTGGGTAGAAAGTAGGTAAATGAATGGTTTGGTTTAAGGCCACATTGGAGACCACTTTTGGCATGAATGTTGGGTTTATCCCAAGAGAAACCCTGTCCTCATGAAAAATGAGGAAAGGTTCCACAGCCATCAATGCTTGTAACTCTGAGACTCTTCTTGCTGAAGTTATTGCTAGGAGCAGAGCCGTTTTCCATGACAAGAATTTTAGATCAGCTCTGCTGGCTGGTTCAAATGGGGGCAGTGTTAGTTTTTCTAAAACAAAATTGAGGTCCCAAGTAGGTACTGGTGTTCTCCTAGGGGGTCTTATATTCTTTGCCCCTCTGAGGTACTGTCATAGTAGAGGATGTGAAAAAATAGGAGGATCTGTATTGTAATGAGCTGAAATGGCAGAGGCATGGATTTTAATAGATGAAAAAGATAGGCCTTTGTCCAACATCTCAGTTAGGTATTGCAAAATCTGAGGTATATTAGGGACCAGTGGTTCGAGCCCTTGAGCCTGGTTCCAAGCACAGAATGTCTTCCATTTTTCTGCATAAGACTTCCTAGTGCTGGGCCTTCTGGCTTCCAAAATTACATCCATAACAGCTTTAGAGAGAGAGAGGTGCAGTCTGAGTGGCTACATTATCTGCCATGCTGCCAGGTTTAAGGTTCTGAGTTGACTGTGCAGAATCTGATTGTTTTGTTGTGTCAGAAGATGCGGGATTTGAGGTAGAGGCCAAGGTGGGCCTTGGAATAAAGTCTTTAGGATTGGGTACCAGTGCTGGCGTGGCCAGTCTAGTGCAATCAGGATAATTTTTGGCCTCTCTTGTCTGACTTTTAGAAGCACCTTGGTGAGAAGAGGCATTGGAGGGAAGGCATAGACTGACTAGCTTTTCCAGCTGAATAACAAGAGCATCCAATTTCCATGCTTGAGAATGATAAGTCCTTGTGCAAAATTTCTGTATTTGGCAATTGTGAGGGGAGGCAAAAGATCTATGTCTGGGCGTCCCCATTCCCTTATGTTGAACATTTGTGATTTAGCTTCCATTCGTGAGGATCCATGAGATTTCTGCTTAGTTAGTCTGCCAGTGTATATTTTGTTCCTGGCAGGAATTGTGCTTGTAGATGTACCTGGTAGGTCAGTGCTGTGTTCCACAAAGTCATGGCTTGTCTGCATAAGGGGTAGGAATGTGTGCCCCTTGCTTGTTATGTACCACATAAATGCGGCATTGTCCGTCTTTATTAATAGCTGTCCTGGATGCATTAGGTCCTTGAAGGCTGTCAGGGCATTCTGTACAGCTGGCATCTCTTTTTGATTGATATGAAGATACATTTATTCCTTGGGCCACGTGTCCTGAATACATTTTCCTGCCATATGTGCTCCCCAGGCATAATCAGATGCATCCGTTATGGTCTACCTGGGTGTAGGTAAGGTGAAAGGCCTGTCCCTTGTTGTGGTGACAGGCCTGGGACCACCATCGAAACTCCTGCTGTAGGTAGGGAATTCAAGGTTATGATCATCTCTAGGCTGTGATGATGCGGAGTCCAAACACTTTTTAGATATCATTGTAGTTTCCCCATATGCAGTTTTGCATATGGAATTAGTAGAATGCAGGATGCCATGAAACCCAGGGCCTGCAGAATTTTTCTTGCAGGGAGCTGGGTCTTTGTTGTCATCATTTGAAAGTAATGAGTCAGTCGCCTTTGTCTGGCGTGAGATAAGCCATCTGGGCAGTTGTATTTAAGCTTGCACCCAGGAATATTATCTCTTGAGAGGGCACTAGTTTTGATTTCTTTTCGTTTACTGTGTACCCTAGGCAAATTAGCAATCTTTTTACAAACACCAGGTGCTTTAGAAGTATGTCCTTTTTCTCTGCTTGAATAAGGCAGTCATCCAAGTAGGGATATATTTGAATTCCTTTTTGTCTGCAAAACGCAATTACTGGTGCCAGGCATTTTGTGAAGACCCTGGGTGCAGTAGATAAGCCAAAGGGCAGTGCAGAGAATCGGTAATGCATTGAGCCTGCGATAAATCTGAGGTACCTTCTGCACGATTGTCCGATTAGGAAGTGCAGGTATGCCTCCTTGAGATCCAAAGTAACTAGCCAAGACTCCTTGTCCAGCATGGGCAGAAGTTGCTGTAGTGTTAACATTTTGAATTTTGGAACATCCAGGAAAGTGTTTAGGATTGATAGGTCCAGTACTGGTCTCCAGGCTTTGTCTTTTCTGGGTACTAAGAAAAGTCTTGAGTAAAATCCTTGTCCCTGTTCTTCCTGTGGAACTTTTTGAATAGCCCTCATGTCCATAAGAGACGCAATCTGTTTTTGTGCCTCTGCCCATTGGTCTTGTGGCAGGTTTGGCATACCTTTTGGTTTTGGAAGCGTGTGGAAGTGGAACCTGTACCCCTGAGAAACAATATTCAGCACCCATTGGTCTTGGGTGATCATATGCCAATTTGAGAAAAGTGCTAGCTTTCCCCCTAGGGGTGCTGTCATCTGGTAAGAGCTTGGCATTTGCAGAGGGAAGTCATTGTGACCATTTCCTATACGGTTGTGATTTGTCTTCTCCTCCTTTGGGGGCTGAAGCACCCCATTGTTTAGGTCTGTAGGAGCCTTGGGGCTGAGATCTGCCTCTTGGGCGTCTGTATCTGCCTCTCTGTGGCCTGTCTGACACTGGAAAGGACCAATTTTTTGAAGGCCAGTTTCTGCTAAATCTAGGTGGTTGAACCTGTAAGAAATCTTTCACAGTTTGCATTGACTTTGCTTTATCCTCCATTTTCTTTAACACCTCTTCTGCCTTAACACCAAACAAAGTATCATGCTGTAGTGGAGCATCCAATAATTTTACTTTAACATGGTCAGGTAAACTTTGTTCTTTCAACCAAGCATGTCTTCGAATAACTGAGCCTGTAACTGCGGCTCTACAGGAAGCCTCTAATGAATCAAAACCACATTGCAGAGTATGCTTTCCCACGTGTTCAACTGCATGCAATAAATCCTGCATTTCTTTACTGTCAGGACTTTCTATATTTGTAACCATTTTCTGCTTTAACAAGGACATGAGATACTGTTGATATTAAGCATGTGAAACTGACAGTTTAAAGCTCTTATAGCTAAAGTAGCAGAAGTGTAAACTTTTTTCCCCCATCTGTCCAGAGCTCTGGAATCCCTATCTGAAGGGACAGGATTTTTTGCAGTGGAAGCCTTAACCCCTTCAGGGCCCTGAGAAATTGTTTCTGGGTCTGCAGCGAGGTTGTTGTAAAGAAATTTACGAGAGTCAGGGACCCTGTAGTACCTGTCTGGCTTTACTGGTGCAGGGGATTCAGAAAAAGCATCATCCACAATATCAAGCACAGGGGGGGGATTAGCCAGGGGCCTGTGCTGAGGCAATAAAAGGAAATCTGAGCCTTTTCTTGGATTTTGAGTAATCCTGCCTCTCCCAATGGAAATGCTCCCTCATGGTGTGCAGGGTTTCCCCAAAAGAATAATCCTCAGGCGGTGAGGCTAAAGGAATGGACTCTTCAGCATCAGAGTCCTTATAGGGAGGGAGAGAATAGCCAGCCCTGATCAGAAGAATCAGAGGAAATGGAAACCTGATCAGAGGAGTCATAATCAGTGTCTTGCCTAGGCCTTTTGTCAGGAGGGGGATGGGAAGCCCCTGATTAAAGTAATAAGGTCTTCGGCCATTTTAAACATCTGTCTCTTTGGCATGGATGACTGTTCCGGAGAATGCTGAACTTGTTTCCTTGTCTTTAATGGTGTTTTTGATTTTGCCTTTGCTGCTGTGGTAGCCTTAATTGTAAGCTGTGAAAGTCGAAAACACCCTCCGAAGCCAGTGCCTGCTCAGCAGCTCCAGACCCATCGGTGTCTCCACGTGGCTGTCTGTTACGGCCTGTGGCTCTGAGGTAGCGGGTGTCAGGGGCTGCGAAAGCGCCTCACTGAAAACCGGCGTCTGGCCTAGAAGAGGCTTAGTCGGTTTTGGACCTCAGATTCCTGTCTTTCTTTGCATTTTTATCTTTGCATTATATAATTAAATCTTCATCCAAAATAATGTAAAGCAAAATCAGACGTTCAATAGTGTGTTTATTGAATCTAGCACAAAACCGACAACTAGTAACGTCATGGTCAGGGCCTAGGCAAGGAATACAGTAAGAGTGAAAGTCCTTATGAGGTATTTGCTTCCCACAAGAAATACAATTATAAACTTTTACTGACATCGGTCTGGAGCAAGAAAAATTTTCCCCAACGAGGTACTTGGCTTTATTGAAGATTTTGGTTCTGAAATTCAATTTTGAAAATCTCAGGAGTCAGCCGACCGGCACTTGTGAACTGCTTTTGCTTCGGGCACAACGCGGCAATAAAGACTGAAGAAAATGGCGTCGGTTGCACTTTTATACCCCTGGCGCACTGACGTCAGGGAAGAGGCGACAGCAACCGATGCCGGACCAAGACTTTGGAACTCAGGCCAACTGCGGGTTGCCTGCCAGCAGGATAACCCAAGTGTAATGACTGCAACAGTGAAACACGATGAACATTTGACTTTACTTCTTGTGAGCTTTTCAGATGTATGTACTTCAGAATGTACATCACATTTCCCTCCCTTAAAAAAAAAAAATTCCTTCTCATTTAGTCCATAAACTTCATATCCTAAACATATATCTAATACATGCTTGAAAATAAATAAAAAAGGGATATCTACTGTATGGTTTAAGAAGATTAGGTTAGTTTATAACCTTATGAAGCCATTTGGCACTCTTTGTTGTGCTGAAGCATTTTATCTTGCTGCAATGACAGAGGTTCAAAGTTCACAGAAGTCAGATAGCTCAATGATGATGCCCAAACACAGCACCCAACATCCTGAAGGCTTGTGGGTAGGTTTCCTGTACCCAAACTTGATGAAAATGGAAAGAGCAATTCCAGCAGGAAAATGCGAGTTAAAATGACATTTTACAGCCCTGTGTTGTCTTGTGCATAAAATAGAGATCGGAAAATATTGTGTCTATCGGCTTTTCCCCGGTTAGGGGTCGTCACAGCGGAACTCTGGTCCGCTAATGATTGGTAGTTGATTTTTACGTGCCGAGTTACCAGCCCTGATGCACAACCTTCAAAGGTACGCCCATTCACGCACGTCTCCACGCAGAATACGCTCTGGCTGAGAATCGAACCGGACAACGTCTTACTGTGAGGCGACAACTCTACCGCACCACCACCGCGGGTCAAAATAGAGATCAGAAAATGCAGAGCGTAAATGGACCACATATTCAAGATGCAAAACTGGCCACACATACAACAGGATTTCCCATTAAAACCATACAGTAAAACAAAATCAACGATCCAGATGTAGAACTAAACTAAAAAATAAACTTATAACAAGTGAACATTTCAATTCACATATTATTCCTATTTTTATAAAATAAACCTTTTCCTCAAGTGCAGAGCATAATTATATGCATTTTATCAAATCATGCTTACCTGAGTTTTTTTAGTCTACAGATTTAGCTTCATATAAGGAAGCCGCAAGAAAAAAAAAAAAAACATTTGATGATTCAGAAAACACTCCAAAAACTGTGCATAACAAGGGAACAAGTAAACATTCATTTTTTTATTTTCTTTTTTTGATCAGAAGTTTTCCAGGAACCGCCTTCAGCTATTCATTTCTGACTTGCACTAGCCCATTCCATTTCTTCAATTCTGTCAAGAATTTTATTTGATCTGATGAGAGCAGCATCCAACATCAGCGCCCCTCTGTGCGCGCCCCTCTGTGCGCGTCCCTCTGTGCGCGTCCCTCTGTGTGTGTGTGTGTGTGTGTGTGTAAAACAATCTCCGAGACTGTGTCAACTACTTGGGCAGGAACACCAAGTACTGGTTGGATGGAGAGTAAGTGTTGGAGGACTTGGCTTGGAACCCTGGCTAATGACTCAACTCTATGGCTGTGCCAGTGGGGAGTCTTGTTGGGGATATGGAGAAAGAGAAATAAACCAGCCACGGACTGAATGTGGTGTCTGTGTGCTCTTAAGGGAAATTGCACCTGATGCAGAGAGCTGCATCTAGAAATACTGTGTGTATACCTTGTCATCCTCTCAGTGTACACCCCCACTGTTGCCAGTAGTGAGGACTGAGGCTCCTTGACTACTGGTCCAGTGGTGGTTCATCACAGAGATGAATGTTGACCAACATGAATATTAGAGAGATATGTAGAGAATTAGGTTTAATAAAAGTTCCCAAGGAAATTAATACAATACAACAATGTACAATACACATTCCTAACACAACACACAAAACTATATCCAAGACAGAATTGTTTATACTCGATAGCAGCCAGATTCTGTGCCTTGGTTTTATTGAAGAAAATGGCAAAAACGGAGGAGGTGGCAGTTGGATTTATGATTTGAGAAAAGCATTAGTTTTGTTTAGATTAAGTATGAGATGGTATTCTGAGAGATGCTTGTCTGTCAGTGAAAGATTTTTGGGTATTTTCTAGGAGTGTTGGGAGGGACAGGGCTAAGCAGATCAGTTTTGAGTCATCAGTGTATTGTACTACGGTGGCTAGATGTGCGGCACAGCGCAACTTATTGGTAAAAAGTGTGAACAGCAGTGGGCCAAGTATGGACCCTTGTGGCATCCCCACTGAGATGGGCAGGAGGGTACAAAGGTGATTTAGCCACTTAACTGCTTGTTGTCAATCTAGTTTCTGGTGTGATACCCATGTCAAATGCCTTGGACATGTTGAGGAAACAGAAAATACCAGTTGGCCATTATTTCTAGCCTCTTTGATGGTATTGGTAAAACATTAATGCAGGTGGGGTGCTGTGCTTAGGTCTAAAACCATGTTGAGTATTAGAAAGTAGGTTATTACTTACTAGGTAGTTTACTAGGTAGTTAAGAAATTGTGCATTAATATATTTTTCAATGATTTTAGCTAGTGGTGAGAGTATAGCAATTGGTCTATAATTAGAGAAGTTAGTTGAGGAGCCAACTTTGTATAGAGGGATGATGTAGAAAATTTTCCAGAGCTTGGGGAAGTTATTGGTCATAGAAGGATCTGTTTATTTGTGGAGAGATGGGATAAGTGAGGGGAGTGAGCTTTAGTCTGAGTAGAAGCTTTTTGAAAATACTGGCTTGTATTGGTCTGACAGTAAAAACAATTGGCTTGGTGTGGATTTTTTTTGTTGTGTGTGGAGTGTTGCCATCATTTTTAATAGGGATAGTACTGAATTGAAGTGTTGGTTAAATTGAGTAGCTATACTATTTGATGTATTTTTAGAGATGGGATATGGAGTAGCACACTGACCAGGATTTAAGGAGTTGTTTCAACATTCCTTCAAATTTTGGGGGATTATTTTGGTGAGTTCGCTGGATTGTAGTACAAGCCTTTTTGTCATTCAGGATTTGTTTTTTTGGCTCGGTTTCTTAATTGATGGTAGGTGATAGAGGATTTATTTTTGGTGGCTTGATATTGAGACAGAGCTCGTGCTCTCTCTCTCTCCTTGAGGAGTTGCCTGGTCTCTCTGGGTAGCCATGGTAGATGCTTTTTTTTTATTCATATGCCTAAGGGGTGCCTGTCTATTTAGAATATCCAGGAAAATACTGAAGTATTCAACTGCTGAGTCAAGTTGAAGGTATTTGTGAGAAGCCCAGTCACAATGTTGTAGAAGTTAAAGGTTTTAGGGGAGAATTTTATTTTGTTGTGAATGTTTTTAAATATGGTGGTTTTTTTGAGGGTTAGTTTTGTGTCTTATTAGGTAGGTGGGACAGTGGTTGCTGAGACTGTCAGGGAGGCAGCCAGCACTGTGAACTAGAGTGGGTTTGTTCGTTAGTATCCAGTCCAAAATTGACTGCTTGTTACTGTGTTTATCAATTCTGGTGGTGGATTGAACTGGGAGAAGCCATATAGATTGATGAAGTTGGTTGGGTTGTCTGAGGAGCAGGTGGACCAGTACAGGTTAAAGTCTCCCCCAAAACGTTATTTATTCACCATAACATTCCATCTGTATTGATTTTTCATCTCTCCTCACATGTGGGGCTCAGATCCACCTCCGCCATTAGCAAGCTTGTGGCAACCAAAATGTTCTTGGATACCTCCCCCTTACCCACAATTCATCTCTCCCAAATGCCTCAGATCTTGTTTGCTGTGATATTAGTAGTAGAAAGGAAAGGTTAGTATTTAACACCCAAAATAACCTTAAGTGAGGCAATTTCTGGAGTCTAATGGAACTCTAACCCTAGAAACCCTCCTCCTGTTCAACCAGGAATCCAAAGATGGGTGGTTGGAGGATGGGACTGTGAGGAGAGATGAAAAATAAACAGTACAAATAAAGTTATGTCTTACCATGACGTTCCATCTGTGTTGTAGATCCTTATTCATTCATTACTGTTAGGACTTTGGTTCAGTCCTCAGAACAGACATGGCCATTACCAAGCTCGCGCCAGCCAAAAACTCTCAGCTAAGACATACCCCATCATGCCCCTCAGTCTCTTCAGATCAAGTTTGCCCGCCCCTATAGTATAGAAATAATAAAAGAGATGGGAGGATCTGTCTGAGCAAATACCTTAAGTAAATCCTAAAGTCCACCAGGAGTCTAGGCAGGGGAAGAAGGGCGGGAAGTAATTAATGAATAATGATCTACAACACAGATGGAATGTTATGGTAAGACCTAACTTCTTTATCTGATGTTGTAAATCTTTATTCATTCCTTACTGTTAGGACAGAGCCCCTAGGTACACAAGTCCTGGGTGGCCCTAAGAAAGGACATTCCTGAGCACCACAGAACCAAAAGATGCACGTCCCCTGGAGGCCAAATTTAATTTGTAATGAGTAATAATGGTATGAGGTCTTGCCCAAGTGGCTGCTGCGCAGATATCCATAGAGGCTCTGGAATGAAAAGCTACTGAAGTAGCCATCAATCTAGTCGAATGAGCCATTATTCTGGAAGGTAAAGACACTTTGTTCTGATGGTAGATGAAAGTAATGGCATTTCTAAGCCAAGAAATTAAGTCATTTTGGAGACAGGCCTACCCAAACTGGATCCTGCAAATGCCACAAACAACTGATCCGTTTTTCTGAAAGATTTAGTTCTGTCCAAGTAGAAACGAAGTTGCCTATGAACATCAAGGGTATGCAAAATATATTCCCCTCTATTTGAATGGTCAGGGAAGACTGGCAGGTCAATAGACTGGTTAACTGAAAACTCAGAAATGACCTTGGGCAAAAAGGAAATGTCAGTATGTAGGGACACACTTTTCCTATGAAAAATCAAGTAAGGTCTTGACACTCGAGGCCTGCATCTCAGATACTCTTCTCACTGAGGTAAGGGCAACTAGAATAGAGTGTCTTCCAAGACAAAATTTTCATATCACATGAATTTGAAGGTTCAAAAGGAGGGCGTGTTAATGACTGAAGCACCGATGTTAAGTCCCAAGGCTATATAGGGAGCTTTGAAAGGAGGTTTAACATGTAATACCCCTTTCAGAAAGGTTTTGCACAGTCTGTGTGACATAACAGAATTATCAAATCCACTGTGAAAATTTGTGACAGCTGCTAAATGCAGAGTAATTGTCTATGCTGAAGCTCCTGCATGTAATAAGGTAGGCAGGTATTGTAGAATCTTCTGAATAGGCATGGGGAAGGGGTCTATGTCATGATCTTTGGCCCATGTAGAGAACCTAGCCCACTAACTAGAATAAATTTTCCTGGTGAAAGGTTTGTGTGAAGCCAGAAGAATCTCCCGAACAGGAGATGAAATATCAGGTAGCCTGGCAATCATCGAAGTGAAGAAACCAGGCTGTGAGCTTGAGGTTGTGGAGATTGGGGTGAATCGGTCCCTGAAGGTGAGGTAGCAGACCTTGGGATTGACCACAGGCTGTGAATCAGATGAGGCCATAGGAAAGGGAACCAGACATGATGGGGCCAATAAGGGCAATGAGGATCACTTTGCTTCTCAACCTTTGAGCTTTCTGGAGGAATTTCAGGATGAGGGGAAATGGGGGAAAGGCATACAGCAGACCCAGGGCCAATAGTGCATCACAGCATCCCTCAGTGACTTCCCCTGAAGGGGGGGGGGGATCAGGGCAGAGTAGCTTCTGGATTTATTGTTGAGAGGGAAGGCAAACAGGTCAAAGCAAGGCCTGCCCCAATGGCGGAAGATCTAATCCGCTATTATAGGACTGAGGGACCATTCGTGAGGCATCAGAATATTCCTGCTCAGACTGTCTGCAATAAGGTTGGAACTCCCAGGAATGTGCATTGCTACAAGAAAGCAGTTGGAAGCAATCGCCCAGTGCCAAATTCTGATGGCCTCCTGATATGGGGTAAGACCTGGTTCCGCCTTGTTTGTTGATATACCAGACGACTGACATTTTCCGATTGAATTACAAGGGTCCCAGAAGGAAGGGATGTGTGAAACGCTTGCAACGCTAAGAGAACTGCCCTCAATTCCAAGACATTTATGTGCAAATTGGCCTCTATGGGGGACCTGGTGCCTTGGACAGTCTTTCCTTGTTAATACCCCCCCCCAGCAGGGAAGCCTCCATGGTCACCATGGCCCTGGGCTGGGGAAGGCAGAATGGTCAACACCAAAGATTTGATTCTGGCTTCATCCACCAAAGTATTTATTTTTTGCAAAGGTTTGTAAGGCACATCATGTGGTCGAGTGGATGGGTTAAGATCAACCACTGATGAAAGGAGCCACTGTACTAGTCTCTTGCCAGTGGAACTAAGGTAATGGTTGCTGCCATAGATCCTAATAGCTGTAGTACAAGGCACAAATGTTCTATTTTTGAGAGCCTGTGAGGAGGAAGGGAAGCTTGACAGGATGTTGCGTCGAAGATCACTCCAATAAATTCCAGTGCTTTTGTTGGGGACATTTGAGATTTTTCCATGTTGATCGTGATACCTAAGCGAAGAGCAAGGCCTTGAGTGTAAGAGGCCATGAATGAGAAGATTCCTGGTCGTGGCAGTAAGGAGCCAATCATTAAATATGGAAACACCTGGAATCCTTGTAATCTGAGATGAGCTACTATGACTGTCATACATTTGAACATGCTGGGAGCAATCGAGACACCAATGGGCATTACCCTGAACTGATAGTGACTGGCTCCCAGCCAGAAGCAGAGAAATCTCCAGGAGCGTTTGTCTGTCTTTGTGTTAATATGCGTCCTGGAGGTTTATAGAACACACAGTTGTTCTTCCCTAGAAAGGGGAGGATGGACTGTACCGTGCCCATCCAGAATTTTTTAGGTTTTATGAATTTGTTTAGTAAGCTGAGATCCAGGATTGGTCTCCAGTCCCCCATCTTTTTTGGCAGTAAAACAAACCTAGAGTAAAACCCGGATCCTCTCTGGTCTGGTGGGACTGGCTGGATGACTTTCTTTGCAGCTTTTTGATTTCTAAGGCTGCTACCTCCCTCTGGGTGGATCGGGAATTCATTTGACTGGTCTGAAAGTAAGATCGAATGGGATATCATAGCCTCTGGATATTATTCTCTGCACCCATGCATCCGTTATGAGTAGCCAGGCTGTAGGTGCAGGGAAAATCGACCCCCGACTGCTTCCAGAGAAAAGCAATCAGTCTGCTGTTCAGGAGCACTTCTAGGGTCTGCCGGAGAAGGAATCTCTAGCGCCCTGGTTGTGCAGACCCCCTCTGCCCCAAAAGGGGAGTCTTCCAGATGTGTTGCCATCTCTGCCTCAGGGGGATTGCTTACCACGAGTGTCATGAAAAGATCCTTGGAACTTCTTGAACAACACTTTTCCTCCCCTCTGGTTCCTGGAATAGGACCTCTGGGGTGTGGAAAAACATATGTCCACTGCAGATGAGGTCTTTTCATCTTTCTCACTACGTGATCCTCTCTCTCTTACTTTGGGACCAAAAAGGGAAGATCCGTCAACAGGCACATTGACAAAGGAAGATTTAAAGGGGTCCACAAAATCACACAAATGTATCCAAGCATGCAGTCTCATGATGATGCCTGATGTGCCTGCTTGAGCTCCCCCCCTCAGTGGTGTGAGATCAAGCTGAGAGGTGACAGTTACGCACCTCATCAAGCAGTACCCCCGCCAGAGGCAGACATTTCTGAGATTAGGTCTCTTTGGAGGTGATTAAAGTGTGCCAGATAGTTCAGAGATCAAATGGCAAAGGTCACTGAAGCATAGGTCCACTTCCCTAGTCTGTCCACAGCCCGGGACTCCCTGTTTGGGGGATGAACAGTGAACTATCTTCTGCCAATTCCCTCTTGGTGGCCGCCGCCACAACCATGGAATCAACTGCATGGACCAATTGGGCTGATCTTCAGGGGGTGGATAAAATTTTATCTGGCCTCTGGGGGATGTTGTCTGGGGCCTTCCAGGCATACTGCACGATCAGTTCAACAAGCTCATCCTCAGGTGGGGTCACCCAGGAAGTAGATGGCAGAGCACGGAAGGCCTGCAAGAACACTGATTCCTTTGAAGAGTTAGAGGACTTCCAGTCTCGCCTCTGCTTGAGGATCTCCAAATGCGACGTCTTCCGGGGGGAGACCATGGGGACTCTTCTCCTTCATCGCAATCTGTGTCCTCATTGATGGATTCCTCAGAGGAATCAAGGTGCTTCCTCTTGCACCGTTTCGTCCGAGGTGGCTCCCCAGTGGGATTTTCTCAGGACTACTCCACAGAAAGGCTTACCTTCAAGGGAAGGTCTTGCAGCTCCTGTGCTCAGGATCCCAGAGTAGGGGCCTGGGACAGCTGTATGCTAGAGGGGGGTTTCTGGTGTCAATGCCAGTGGTGCCAACTGCGAGCCTGTTGAGGCAAGGGCCCTCTCCATCACCTGGAAAGCAAGCCCACCCGAAGAGGGATGGGAGCCCGGAACAGAGGACAATCTTGGAACTGGGGTCACACCCTGTCCTGAGGAGTCCACTTCCAGGAGAGAGGTTCCGAGAGGACCAGTAGCTGCAGGGGGAGCCGTGGCCATAGACAGCGCCAGCAAAAAAATAGGTGAACTAGGAGCCACGGAGCTGATAGCCGAATCACTGCTCACAGTGCACCAATTCCAATGGAGCCATAGCACCAAGAGTAATCGGTGCTGACAGGGGGACCTCTGCTGTCAGAGCAGACAGAATGGGGTCTATATTAGATTTTCGAAAATTTCGTAGAGCGAATCACTATAGGTAGACACCTAGTGATTGATCTACGAAATTGTTCTTGTGTTCAGCTAAAGTCAGGTTGCTGAATCTGGAACAAATATCACATGAAGCATTGATGTGGTCAATGCCCAAACGCACAGAGCGTAACCATCCGAGTTGGGCATCTTATGCCCAGACTTATCACACTATCAGACATAATGAAAAACCACACTGGTCCTAAGCGACAAGATAAACAACCAAAAACAACAGTAAGGTTAGAGAGAAGAGTTTTTTTTTTTTTATAAGCAGATAGAAAAGTGAGTACCACCAACAATGGTACTTGGAAATACCACAAGTGGTAGGAAAGGGACTACCAAAGGTAGAGGAGAGGGACAGTACCAATGATGGTATAAAAGGAAATACCAAAGGTAGAGGGTAGGATATAGAAAAAGTATACGAGTTTACAAATGAAAAGATGAAATTTTGTGAAAATTGACTAAAACAGGTGCTGATAGAAATTATCACAAAAAATGTTACACTCAACTTGAGAGAGAAAGCTTGGCATGTCTGATGAGAAATGCTGAAAATGAGATCTGGAGACTGAGACGGGCAAAATGGGTAGGTTTTAGCTTAGTTTTTGGTTGGCGTGAGCTTGATAATGGCCGTGTCAGTTCAGAGGACGGAACCGAAGTCCTAATAGTAAGGAATGAATAAAGATTTACAACATCAGATGGAATGTTATGGTGAGCATATACCTGATACTGTCAATTTTTATCCAGGGTGGACTGACAGGAGAATATTCCTCAGAATCATAGAGCTAATGAAGCCTTTCCCCTGGAGACCAAATCTAATTTATGAGCGATAAACGTAGGATGTGGCCACTGCACAAATATCATCCAAGGAAGCACTGGCCTGGAAGGCCACAGATGTGGCCACTGCTCTAATAGAATGAGCCTGAATGGAGCTGTCAGGCTTGACGCCCTTTGATGAATAAAGGAGATACAACTAGAAAATCACTTGTATAAGGTAACTTCGGTAACTGGTAGGCCTTTCCTAGGCCCTGCGAATTGATAACTGTTTTGTTCTCCGAAACAGTTTTGTTCTATGTAAACAGAAGCATAACTGTCTATGAACATCCAACAAATGTAGTATATATTCTCCCTTATTACTAAAATTAGGGGAGAAAACAGGCAAATGTATAGTCTGATTAAGATTTGTTTGAGAAACAGCTTTAGGCAAAAAAGAGGGATTCGTACGCAATGAGACTCTGTCCTTATGGAAAATCAAATAAGAGGTTCAGAACACGGTGCTTGAAGTTCTGAAATCAATCTCGTTAATGTGATACCCACCAAAGACAGAGTTTTCCAGGAAAGGCAAGTCACAAGTTGCTGCAGGTTCGAATGGAGGCTGAGTATTCAGATGCAAAACCAGATTTAAATCCCAAGGGAGAGAAGGCTCCTTGTGTAAGGATGTTTTAACAACATGGTTCCTTTTCAGAAGGCTATGCAAAGCTTATGGGAATTCAAGGACAAGTTATCAAACCTAATATGGAAATTTGAAATGGCTGCTAACTGCACCTTAATAGTAGATGCTGCTGCCCAGTTACTGAAAAGGTGGACTAATTCCATAATGATAACCAAAAGTTCGTATCCAACGGTGTAAATCCCCCTCTGTTCAGGAACCAAACAGTAAAGAACAAGCCGAATATAAAGGCAGAGAGGTAACCAAGGCTTCTCAAAAATCCATTCATAAAGTGCCTGTATCTGCAACTGGGATATTTTCCAAGAACCAAGCTTAAATATAAAAGCAAAAAAGTTTATTTAATAAAATTGTTGTCGGTAAGCGCTTTCACATTTGCTTCCTCAGACCGTTAACATTCAAAAAATCAGTCTGCTCCTTTTATAGTAGTCATGCGTTTCATCTTATAAAGCTTTAAAGTGATACAAACCAGGTTACTGAAAGTTTCATTAAGGAAGGTTCAGTGTCATAACATTTCTATATCAGATAGAGTAAATTCATGTCTATATAGAGTTTGCTAGGTACACATCATTCAATACTTACTAAAACATACTAATATATAATGCTTGTTGCTAGAAAAGCATATCTACAAAATAATTACTACAGCATTTGGAAGCATTAACTGTTGCATGAAGCTCAATAAATAAAATATTTAAAGTTTTTCCAGTATGTACTATAGATGCATTAGACTACGTTATTCTACGTAAACCATTCATGTATAAAACTATAAAACTATCAAAAACATTATAAGTATGCTAATCCTACAAAACAATATTCACAAAACTAGTAGAAGTCACTAATGGTCAAGAACACAAGTTAAAAAAGTCAGCAATTGACAAATTGCGTACATTTATAACAAATATCTTTAAAATACTTTAAAGGCATTTATAAAAGCCTATCATTATATATTTACACCAAAACCTAACTAGACATAGATATACAGGTTGTTAATATTGTAAATAGCACTTATTTAAGACATCTGGCTCTTAATACTGGTCGAATGGAATTCGGAGGAACCAAGATCGACCAATATTAAGAGCCAGACGTCTTAAATAAGCGCTATTTACAATATTAACAACCTGTATATCTATGTCTAGTTAGGTTTTGGTGTAAATATATAATGATAGGCTTTTATAAATGCCTTTAAAGTATTCTAAAGATATTTGTTATAAATGTACGCAATTTGTCAATTGCTGACTAACTCGTGTTCTTGACGATTAGCGACTTCTACTAGTTTTGTGAATATTGTTTTGTAGGATTAGCATACTTACAATGTTTTTGATAGTTTTATACATGAATGGTTTACGTAGAATAACAGTCTAATGCATCTATAGTACATACTGGAAAAACTATTTAAATATTTTATTTATTGAGCTTCATGCAACAGTTAATGCTTCCAAATGCTGTAGTAATTATTTTGTAGATATGCTTTTCTAGCAACAAGCATTATATATTAGTATGTTTTAGTAAGTATTGAATGATGTGTACCTAGCAAACTCTATATAGACATGAATTTACTCTATCTGATATAGAAGTGTTATGACACTGAACCTTCCTTAATGAAACTTTCAATAACCTGGTTTGTATCACTTTAAAGCTTTATAAGCTAAAACACATGACTACTATAAAAGGAGCAGACTGATTTTTTGAATGTTAACGGTCTGAGGAAGCAAATGTGAAAGCGCTTACCGACAACAATTTTATTAAATAAACTTTTTTGCTTTTATATTTAAGCTTGGTTCTTGGAAAACATCCCAGTTGCAGATACAGGCACTTTATGAATGGATTTTTGAGAAGCCTTGGTTACCTCTCTGCCTTTATATTTGGCTTGTTGTTTAATTCCATAATGAAATTAATACAGGCTGAGATGGAAACCATATTCTGTTGCTGTGCCCAGAATACAAATCTCTTCCATCAATTCCTATATAGTTTCCGAGTAGACGGCTTATGGGAGGACATCAAGATATGATGGACTGGGGAGGAGAGCACAGGTTGTCTGGCTATCAATGGAAATGGAAGAACCAACCTGTGAGCTTGAAAATGAGAAGGCCAAGAGTCATTCCTGTTGAATGTGACAACAGGTCTGGAAAGGGATCCAGAATCCAGGGATGCTTTTGTAGATTAGGCCACAAGAAGGGAAACCAGATTTGTTGAGGCAATATGGAGCAATGAGGAATACTGTCCTCTTCAACCTTTTGGCTTTCTGAAGAAACTTTGGGATCAATGGAATGGGTGGAAAGACGTACAGAAGTCCGGGGGCCAACTGTACACATCAGAGCATCCCTCAGGGTTTGCCCCTATGGGGAAATCAGGGTGAAGTAGTTGCTGCATTTATTGTTTAGAGGAGTGGGGAAAAGATTGCAGCAAGGCTGGCCCCATGTGCATAAAATATTCTCCAACATATTCTGGTTAAGGGACCACTCGTGCAGCATGAGAATGGCTCTGCTCAGCTTGTCTGCTATGACCCTGGATTTTCCAAGAATATGCATTGCTATTCGAAAGCAGATGGATGAGATCACCCACTGCCAAACTCTAAGCGCTTCCCGACAAGAGAGGGCATGATCTTGGTTCCTCCTTGCTTGTGTACCATACTACTGACATGTTGTCTGACTGAATCTTGTCCCTAAAGGGAGGGCAGACTGAAATGCCTGCAACACTAAGAGCACCACCCTTATCTCTAAGATATTTATGTGCAGCTTGGCCTCATCTGCAGACCAGGTACCTTGAACAGTCTTCCCTAGATAATGCCCCCCTCCGTGGTCAGTGCAGCCTGTGGTTGAGAAAGAGTAGGCCTTCTGTCACCTGTTGAGAATGAATCCACCATGAGAGATCTATATGTCCATTATGAGGATCTGCTACGATATTGGTTGATGCATTATTGACCACTGAGGCTAAAAGCCTTTGCAAAATTTACATGTGAAACGTGCCCAGTGTGACAAAATTGCAGCAGCCATGGAACCCAAGGCCTGCAGAACATGATGGGCAGCTACCCTTTTGTTTCTGATCAACCTTGTGGTTTGTCTCTTGATTGTCAATACTCTGGAAGGAGGAAGTTTGGCAATCTGGCTTGTGTCTAGCAGGGGTCCTATGAACTCTATTGTTTGAGTGGGCTCCAGTTGAGACTTTTGGTGATTTATTGCCATGCCTAGTTCTGAACAAAGTTGAAGAACAGCATCTCGTGTGTAGACTAGTAGAAGCCTGGTAGAGGTGGAAATGAGTCACTCGTCCAAATATGGAAACACTCACAATCCTTGCTCAGGTGAGCAGCAACCACTGCCATACATTTGAACACTCTGGGGCAGCAGTAAGACTGAAAGGGCAGTGTTCTGAACTGGTAATGAATGGGTTCCAACCAGAAGCGTAGGTATCTTCTGGAGTGCCTGTATCTTTATATGGTAGTATGTATCCTGAAGATACTTAGAGAAAGCATATTGACAGGGTGCCTAGAGAGGAGTTGTGGTATTGTACGAGGAAGTCGGGAGTGTCAGAGAAGTATGTAAGAGTGGTACAGGATATGTATGAGGGTAGTGTGACAGCAGTGAGGTTTGCAGTGGGAGTGACGGATGCGTTTAAGGTGGGATTACATCAAGGATCAGCTCTGAGCCCTTTCTTATTTGCAATGGTGATGGACAGGATGACAGATGAGATCAGACAAGAGCCCCCGTGGACTATGATGTTTACAGATGATATTGTGATCTGTAGTGAGAGTAGGGAACAGGTGGAGGAGACCCTAAAGAGGTGGAGATATGCTCTAGAGAGGAGTCATAAGAAACACAACACGTCCAGCAGCGAAACACAACCAAAATCACAAAGGAAGCTGCAGGATAGCCAATAACAAGTCCACCTGTCCACAAATAACCGATTAATTACTTATGGGGAAACAGCAAACGTAGTGAAGAAAATTATTTCCAACAATTGGTCCATGTTAAAATGTAACAATGATATATTTAAGCTTATGGGCCCAGAGCCATGCTTTACATACAAGGTGGATTTTAATTTTAATTTAAAATCCCTGTTAGAACACAAAACAAGAATAAATATTCCCAAGAAGAGGGGCACCCGTAAATGATGTTGTTGTGATTACTGTTCTTTTATCAATGAAAATGAATCTTTCAAGATAGAGCCCCTTGACCTTGTTGTACCTTTAGTATATGGCTCTTGTGTTTCCATGGGGTTAGTTTACTTGGCGACCTGCACGGTTTGCACTTGTTATGTGGGGAAGACAGAAAGGAAGCTGAATCGTAGGATTTACGAACATATTTATTGTATAAGCAAGAATGAAGAAAAAAACGCTTTAAGTAAACACATTAAGGCACACCCCAACCATAACTTTAAGTTTGCTATTTTGGAGATCGTGCCCCAGAATGTAAGAGGGGGTGATTGGAAGAATCTATTGTTGAGGGCTGAATCCAAATGGCAATTTAAATTAAATTCAATTTTATTTCCAGGGCTCAATGAAAATATCAGCATTAAACCTGAATTAAAATATAGGGCTGGTATTTCATAATTTATAATTATTGGTTAGTGTATAGGGTAGGTAAGGTTAAGATTGTGTGTATACATATATATATTTTTCTTTTAATACCAAAAAACCTATTTGCACTGCAAGCCATTTGTTTTTAAACAAAATTTTATTAGATTTTTTTATCATGGCATTAACTAATACATTTGGTTAATTGTGCTAGTCACATGATGTCCTTTTGATGTATTTAAAGACCTTTGTACGAAGTATTACTAGATCTGTTGAAGTCCTAGTGATGAAAGCGCTTATCACTCTTGTTTTAAAGTCTGTTTTAAACGTGGTTACTGAATAAAATCGGTTATTTGTGGACAGGTGGACTTGTTATTGGCTATCCTGCAGCTTCCTTTGTGATTCTAGAGAGAAGAGGAATGAAGGTCAGCACCACTAAGACAGAATATATGCGTGTGAATGAGAGGGATGATAGAAGAATGGTGAGGATGCAGGGAGTAGAGGTAGCGAAGGTGGATGAGTTTAAATACTTGGGATAATGGTGAGCGTGGAGGACAAAGGTGAAGAAGACAGTACAGGCAGGATGCAGTGGGTGGAGAAGAGTGTCAGGAGTGATTTGTGACAGACGGGTACCAGTAAGAGTGAAAGGGAAGGTCTACAAGAGGGTAGTGAGACCAGCTATGTTATATTGGTTGGAGACAGTGGCATTGACAAAAAGGCAGGAGTCAGAACTGGACATGGCAGAGTTAAAGATGTTAAGATTTGCATCGGGTGTGACAAGGGTGGACAGGATTAGGAATAAGTATATTAGAGGGTCAGTCCAGGTTGGAAGGTTTGGAGACAAAGCCAGAGAGGCAAGATTACGGTAGTTTGGACATGTGTTGAAGAGGGATGCAAAGTATATTGGGAAAAAGATGCTAAGGATGAAGCTGCCAGGTAACTGGAAAACAGGAAGGCCTAAGATAAGGTTCATGGATGTGGTGAGGGAGGACATGCAGGTGGTTGGTTTGACACAGCAAGATGCATAGTACAGGAAGAAATGGAAACAGATGATTTGCTGTGGTGATCCCTAACAGGAGCAGCCGAAAGATGATGTATCCTGAAGATCTATTGAGCACATCCAGTCATCCTTTTTCAGGAAAGTAAGTATGAACTGAATCATGACCATCTGTAATTTGTTGCATCAGACTGATTTGTTTAACTTGCTAAGATTCAGGATCGAGTCTCCAGTCCCCTATTTTCTTTGGTACTAAAAAAAAAACATGAGTAAATTCCGAAACCTCTCTGGTCTGGGGGGACCTTTTGGACGATTCTTTTTTTCTAGCAGTTTTTGAATTTGCGAGACTGCTTGATCCCTTTGACTGGGTGGACCGCCTGAGATTTTCTTGAGCAGGGAATTTGGTAACTCCTGGACATTATCCTCTGTACCAACGTATCAGAAGTCATCTTTTGCCAGACTCTCCAGTGCAGGGATAAACAAGCCCCAAC
This sequence comes from Protopterus annectens, assembly GCF_019279795.1. Classification (NCBI taxonomy): domain Eukaryota; kingdom Metazoa; phylum Chordata; order Ceratodontiformes; family Protopteridae; genus Protopterus; species Protopterus annectens. Next base: position 967,919,730 of record NC_056728.1, read on the forward strand.
TGCCTCCAGATGTGAATGATCAAGCCTTTTTCCGGGAGCACTGAAAAGGTTTCCTGAAGAAACATTCCCACGAACCATGAGGGTGATGCCTTCCATTGCTTCCCCCTCTGCCTCTAGAGAAAAACTCTCCATGCGTGTCTTTTTAGGACCCTTGAGACTTCTTGGACCACATTTTTTCACTGCCTCTTTGACCTTTGGGATAAGGTCTCTGAGGAGCCAAAAAACGTATGCTCACAGTAGAAAGGGTCTTGGCTTCCTTCTCACACCTAGGTAGCATATCCTTCACTTTGGGACCAAACAACAAGGGTTGGGAGGGTGGGCCTAATGGTTAAGGTGTTTGCTTTACAAACACAAAATGCAGGGTTTGAGTCTCAAGGGATAATTGGCTAGGCTTACAATGGCTTACAAGGGCAGTTAGCCTAGTGCTAAGCTATAAACCTATGCCATCAAATGGTGGATTGACAAATGAAGACAAAGGGTTCCACAAAATTTCAAAGGCACATTCAGGCATGCCTCCTCACAGAAATGCAAGAACCTGCCATTCTACTTGTTCCTTCAGCTGTGTGGGCTATAAGCCTCATGGAAGAGTTGGCAACTGAGTGTAATGTGGATAACTGGGAAGCTACTTTACCTCCTTCCGCTACTGCTCCCTGAAAGGAATCAGAGAGCTCCTTGATCAGATTCCTTTGTAATCTGGTGAAATGAGGTAATTCAGCAAGTGCAAGGTAAAGGTCACTGAGGAAAATACATGCTTCCCACATCATGCCGATCATCCTAGAGTCTTTATTAGGAGGATGGATAGTGGAACTCTCCTCAAAGTTCCTTCTTGGTTGCCAATGCCATGACCATGACATCTACTGCAACCCCTTTAGTCCAGAAAGTTTTATCTGAGGGAGCCGTTATAATCTTATTTGGTCTCCAGGGAAATGACTTGACAGAGTCTGGGGTCTCCCACACCTGCCATGGGATCAAATCTATGAGCTCATCAGTGGGTGGAGTCACCCAGGACATAGAAAGGTAGGAACCAAAGGTACACAGACTACTTGGGTGAAGTTTTGCTGGACTGCCAGTCACCCCACTGTTTGAGAAACTCTAGAATCTCTCCAAAGGAAACGTCCTCGGGGGGGGGGGGGTGACCATGGGGAGCCTTCACTGAGGTCGGTGTCTTCCATGGCTGACTCCTTTGTGGAGTCCAAATGCTTCCTCTTGCATAACCTTCTCAGTGGGATAGTCTGGGGAGGTACTGAAGATTTGGGGGTACACTGATGGGTATCCTGGTGCCTAGAGACCTGCTGTCCTTCTGGAACAAGATGGGATGAACACCGGGTATCTACATGGGTAACAGATCAGAGGGGAGCAGGTGCCTTTTCAATGCAGTGGCAGTGATGGCACTCCCTAAAGCCCCAAAGACTAACTGTTCCTGAATGGATGAGGACTCTGGCTCCAAGCCAAGCTTTCACGATGGAGACCACTCCAGTCCAGAAGACAGTTCACCCGGGGTTGAAGCCAGAACTCAGTTCACCTTCGAAGCCCTGAGGGGCTCAGAGGATCTGGGAGTCAATTGCACCAGAGGTTCGCAAAGCTCTCTTTGGCTCTGAAAAAGCCAATCCGCTCAAAGCAAAAGTCTGATCCGAAGGAGCAGACAAGCTCTGATCCAAACTAAAATGCACCAGGTGCATCAGATCCATCGGCTCTGAAGCCTGACCTAAAATCTGAGGAGGAAGAGGGGGGAATGGATAACTTATGTGACCCAGAACCAAATGAGTAGAGGTCAAGGGGGACCTAGTGATACCCTGTGTCCATGAAATCTTCTGCACCATGTGTTCACATCTTCAGTCAGACTCAAGGTCAAACAGGAGGATGAGGCAGAAGGGGATCTTGCCCATGGATAGAAAGGGGGAAGGTACCCTGTCAGGAAGTGGGTCAAAAGATGGAGAGTACCTTACCCTCAGTAAAGGCATTGAAGTGAATGGACTAAATGTCGGCTCTGGTCCCAACAAATTCAAACCATCCTTGCTAGATGGGAACCGAGCCAAAGAAGTTGGATCCAATGAAGTAGCTGTCAGAGCAGAAGGCTCCAATTGAATCATGGACTCCCAGGACAAAGGAAATTTCTTTTTTGGCTTCAGCTTCAAAATATCTGTTGGCACCAAAGGTCTCTTTTTGGCCTTGTCCGAAGATCTGGGGAACAAGGACAAAGCAGGGCTCAGATTATCCAATTTAACATAAGAGCTGGACTTTTCTTTGCCTCCACAAACAGCTTCACCAAATGAGGAAGGTAACATGCCCCTTAGGAGGAGCTTGTTCTTAAGATCTACTTAAGGCTCTATTAGAGTGACGTATCTCAAAGTTCTCTTGTAAGTGTAGTAGACAAACAAGGAGTGTGCACCGTTAAAGGAATTTTATGCACACACTTGGTGCACTTCTTGAAGCCAGCCAGTTTTTCCTGGTTCTCCACCATGACAGAGGAAGAAAGCCAGATAAAACATGTACACAAACATACTCACTCAGAAAGAAACCGAGGAGAGACTTTTAAGGCAGAAAGAATAATTAAGAAAAAAGAACACACCCCTAACAATAGTAGGTAAGAAATACAGTTAAGGTAAAGGGAATGGAAGTAACCTATAAAAAGCAGTTACTGATGGGAAGTGAAAGTAATCTAAATAAAGTAGTAGTCAACCACAAGAAAAGTTTCTGAAATTCAAGGGAGGGAGACAAGAATTATAATTCTGAAGGTCTACAAATTTGAAGAAATACAAAGAACAAAAAATACAACTTGACCCCCAAGAGCTAGCTTGGATGACCAAGTCTTCGTAAAGTGGCAAATGGCATCAGAGGTACTTATGAGAGATACAATGGGGGTAAGGGGAAGGTATCCATGAGCTTTTTGTTTGCCATGAGCTTGTTAACGGCAGAGTCGGATCCGAACCCCACATGTGAGGAGAAGATGAACAACTGATATCAGATTAATAGTTTCCTGATTATAGGTGGAGGCAGACCAGTTGAGTAGGTTTCCTAGGATGGGGGTTGTTACCTGAAGGATACAAGTAGCAATTACTATAATGCATTTTTTAGCTGAAGGCAGGAGATTAAAGTTACTGAATAAGCTGGGTCTAGGCTTCATACAATAGTAGGTGTTCTAAATTGAGTGTGTCCTTGTATACTATGGCTATACCGTCACCACACTTGTGTTTACTGTCATGTCCTGGGTTAATATTGGTGTGTCTTGTGTGTGGTTTGAGCCATGTTTCTGTTAGAACATCAGGCTGGTAAAGACCAAGAGCTACATGGAAATCATGAACTTTAAGATGCTTCTTAAACTGTTTAGAATTATTAGATCTGAGCTAGTGTGTTAGGATGCTTCTGTTCTGAGATTTTGGGCTGTCTAGTGGTACAGTTTTGAGGTTGAGGGAATGGATTGGGGTGTATGTTCCCACATAGTTTAAGGTGATCCACTTTACAGGGGGAATAAGAGTGTAATTTTGGGAAGAAGTCCAGTTAATTTGTGGAGCAGGTAGGGTTTCTTGTATTTGAGTGAGAAGAGCTCTAAGTTGGAGTAACTATACAGGTAGGGAGATGTATGTTAAAATAACAGATACTACTGCTGGGTGGGGGTGTGTTTGGGTTTGTTGGGGAGTAGATGCTAATGATGTACTAAACGTTATAGGAGGTGGAGAGGTAGGCTATGGTGAGTAAGCACAGTAGTAATATGTGCTGAAGTAACACTATGGTTTAGAAGTAGTGCAGAGTAGAGAGGTGCCTGTGAGGGGGGTTGGTGGTTTGTATAAATGTGCAACACTCCCCTATTGATAAAATATAAAAGGGTAACATTATGAAAGTGCTACATAGTGTGTGGTGTGAGTGTAGGGAATGGCTAAGATGGTAAGTTAATAACTTAGGTTAATGAGGAGGGGGATGTCTGCAGGCTAACTGCTAGTGTAGAGGTAGTAGCATTGGAGGGTAGGGTAGTGGAGTGAGCCCAAGCGTAGTGAAAGTAGAGGGCTGGAGCCAGGCCAAGAAGGTGCGAGAACCTATCTGTAAGATACTTGACCTGATAAGTGTGTGTGGGGATAGCTCACAAAGGTGGTGAGGTGAAAACGACAAAGAATGCAGAAGACACAAATTAATGCAGCAAAAGGGGAGCTACATTATGTGGAATAGACACAGCAAAAGCTAAGGGAGTATTAACAAGCAAAGTGCATGAATAGCTTAAATCGGTAAAACAGGTAGGAATGAGTAGAAACTAGGGTACATGTAAGGCCGAACGAATGCCAACACAGAGATTCTCAGCTAATAACAAGAGGTTCTATGAGCACTGGAATAAGGAGGGGGGAAAAGCCACATCTTATGACAGTGTCTGCTATGCCCTCCCCAACAGCCAGAAATGACTCCTCAGTAAATGAATGTGTGTCTGTTCACTGAAAGACAAGGCAGAAGGGGATGAGACCGTCACTGGATCACAAGTCAGAGACAATGAACCGGGATATTTACAGGTGCCTCAACAGTAGCATCAGATGTGGTGTAAAAAAGTTTTAAACAGGAAACCAGCTTTCACACTGCAGATATACAACTAAATATTCACTTGGTATTGGTGTGCCAAAGCAGTTGCATACAAAGATGGAGAGTACATATGAAAGTAATGAAAAAAGTGTACTTATGCAACCTCTAATGCACAAAGACAATACTAACAGGTTCGGCACGAATCTGGTCTTCGAAAAGGAAATGAAACGCTAATCAGACTTCCTGAAATGTTTAGTTGTCCAGGTAAAAACGTAGCTGTCTATGAAAATCCAGCATATGAAGCTGATACTCTCCTTTGTTTTGGAAATTAGGAAAAATACAGGAGATTACTAACCTGATATTAGCTTCAGAAGCGACCTTGGGCATGAAGGAAGGACTGGTACGCAATGCAACTCTGTCATTGTGAAAAATTAAATATGGAGGCTTGCAAGATAAAGCCTGTAATTCAGATACTCTCTCAGATGAAGTGATGGCCACTAAAAAGAAGGTCTTCCAGGACAACTACTTTAAATCAACTTTAGCAGAAGGCTCAAAATGAAGCAAAACTAGAGCTTGCTAAACCATAGTAAGGTCCCAAGGTAGAGCAGGATACTTAATAGGGGGGTGAAGAAAGGTACCTTCAGAAAGGCCTTGCACAAATTAGATTAGGCCAAAAAGAATGAATTTTCCCCAGTGTGAAAGTTGGAAATGGCTGCCAATTGCACCTTGACAGTACAGAAGCTAGCTCCATTATGAAAAATGGATTCCAGAAAATCTAAGACAGCATGAACAGGAGCTGTGAACGGGTCCAAGATGGTTTTCATGAACCCAAATGGAGAACGTCTTCCACTTGATATTGTATATTTTCCTACTGAATGGTTTATGTGCTGCAATCAGAATCTTCCTAACTGGGAATGAAAGCCCAGGATTTCTAGCCATAATTGGAAGTGGAGTAATCAAGAGGTTAATTTCAGGTTCAGGTTCCCAATGGGTGGGACAGAAGATTTGGACAGGGATCCAGAGTCCATCGTGGACAAAGCAGGTGACACCAAAGGAAAGGAAGCCATACTTGTCGAGGCTAAAAGGGAGCAATGAGGAATAACTTTTTTTCACTTCAACCTCTGAGCTTTTCGCAGAAATTTTGGAATGAGAGAGGAGGACAGGCATAAATGAGACAGGGGGGCAAGCAAGGGATCGGGCAAAGAACACGCTGCACTTGGTGATGGAAGGAGACACGAAGAGATTGCAGCAAGGATGACCCCATTTCTGGCAGATAAAATATTTAGAGACCACTCCAGAGGCATCAGAATAGTTCTGCTGAGCCTGCCCACCAGAATGTTTAACTTCCCCGGAATGTGCATTGCTACCAGAAAGCAGTTGGAATAGATCGCCCATTGCCACAACCCCATGGCCTCTTAACAGAAGGGGTAAAGACTTGGTTTCTTCCTGTTTTTTGATGTACCAGACCACTGACATGTCAGTCTGAGTTACAATGGCTCCAGCTGGAAAAGGGGATTGAAGGGCTTGCAACTCAAGAAGCACTGCTCATCTCCAGGACATTTATGTGCAAACTGATTTCTAGATGGGATCACGTGCCTTGGACTGTCTGCCCCAGATAATGCCCCCCCCAACCCAAACTGGGAAGCATCTGTGGTCACAGTGGCATTTGGGGGGGGGGGGTGAACAGTTGACCCTGTTCAAGGTCCTCTGATTGCAGCCACCACAGGAGAGATTGTTTGCATGCTTACCAGGTGACTCAGCAGATACCAAAGAAATATCCACGATGTGCTTGATATGTATTCAAGGTGGAGAGTTTGTCCAGAACAGCTAAAGAATGAGTGATGTCCAGACAAACTCCAATGAAATCTATCACCTCTACTGGTTGAAGGTGAGACTTTTTGAAATTGATGGAGATGCCCAAGGTTGAGGCTAGTTGGAATAGATGGTCGCTGGCTTGTAGAAGTAGACGCCTGGTGGGAGCAGTTAGGAGCCAATCATCCAGATAGGGACAAGCATTGAACCCTTGCATTCTCAGGTGAGCTGCCACTACTGCCATGCATTTGGTGAACACCCTGGGGGCTGTGATGAGACCAAAAGGGAGTACTCTGAACTGGTAATGAATGGCTCCCAGCCGGACAAGGAGGGCATTCTGGAGCATCTGTTCATCTTGATGTGAGATAGTACACACCTTGAAAGTCTATAGAGCATACCTAGTCATCCTCCTGCAGGAAGGGTAGAATGCACGGAATCCTGACCATTCAGAACTTTGAACTGGCTACAGACAAAGGTCGTAAGGTCAAAAACGGGCCTGAGGTCCCTTGTTGTTTTCGGCAATAAAGAATCTGGAGTAGATACTTGATCAAAAGTGGTCTAGGGGACACTTTGAATGACTCCTTTTGTGAGCAGCTTTGAAATTTCTAAGGCTGCAGCCTCCCCCTTAGATTGGGTGGAAAGTACAGTTGTGTACACTTACCATAAATGTAGATGTTTGAGTGTATTCACTGTTACAATTGTGCTATCCTGCTGGCAGGTTGCCCTCAAGTCAGCCTGAATTCCAAAGTCTTGGCTCCTGCGTCGGTTGCTGTCACCTCTTCCCTGATGTCAGGTCGTCAGGGGTATAAAAGATGCAGCAGACGCCATTTTATTTAGTTTTTCTTGTCCCAGATATCCGGTGCCCCCAAAAGGGTAGGCAAAAATTAGGTAAATAAAACATGCATGCACCAAAATAATTTTTTACCCTCCTCTATAAGCAAATACACCATCTAGGTTGTATAGATTAGAGAAGTGAAGATGAGTTCCAGCAAAAATAAGGGGGATGGCGGGTGGGTAACCTGGACTGCAACAGTGAATACACTCGAACATCTACATTTATGGTAAGTGTACACAACTGTACTATGTTCTTCGTGTTTCACTGTTGCAGTCATTACATTTGGGTTGAGTCCCAAAGCTATTGGGGGGCTGGAGCTAAACAGCATTAGGAGCAGCTAAGAGGCCCTGCAGAACTGCAGTGGCAAAGCCTGCCCTGGATTTAGAGTAAAGAGGCAATTGTAATGTTTTGTAAAGGTATGCACTGAACTCCAAGTAGCAGCCTCCAAAATGTCTTTGGTTGGTACTCCCCTGAGAAAGGCTGCAGAAGTGGCTGCCGCTCTGGTTGAATGTGGCCTAATGCCCTTAGGCACTGGTTTGCCATGTTGCGAGTAGCAGAAATGAATGCAGTGACCTATCCACTTTGAAATAGTCTGCTTGGAGATCGCCTTTCCTTGTGATGCTGTGGCATATGCCACTAGTAATTGTTTTGTCTTTCTGAAAACTTTAGTTTTGTCCAAGTAGAATCTAAGTTGTCTGTGTACGTCCAAAGAATGCAGAATTTTCTCCCCCTTTTTCAGTGGATTTGGATAAAAAGTTGGCAAATGAATCGTTTGGTTAAGGGCTACACTGGATACCACCTTAGGCATAAATGTAGGGTTTGTTCTCAGAGAGACCCTGTCTGGATAGAAAATGGTAAAGGGTTCCACAGCCATGAGAGCCTGTAGCTCTGAAACTAGTCTTGCAGAAGTTATTGTTAGGAGCAGAGCTGTTTTCCAGGATAAGAACTTTATGTCCGCAGTAGCAGCTGGCTCAAAAGGAGGCAAGGTGAGTTTTTCCAAGACATAATTGAGGTCCCATGCAGGTGTTGGTGTTCTCCTTGGAGGCCTTAAGTTTTTGGTTCCTCTGAGGTACTGCCTTAATAAAGGATGAGAAGAGAGTCGTGGCTCTGTATTGTAATGAGCAGAAATGGCAGAGGCATGGATTTTAATCGATGAAAAAGATAGGCCTTTGTCCAGCATCTCAGTTAAATATTGCAAAATCTGAGGAATATTTGGAACAGCTGTATCAGTTCCTTGAGCTTGGTTCCAAGCACAAAATCTCTTCCATTTCCCAGCATAGAATTTTCTAGTACTAGGCCTTCTGGCTTCTAAAATGACATCCATCACAGCTTTACTGAGAGGTGTGGTTTGTATAGCTACATTATCTGCCATGCTGCCAGGTTTAGAGTCCTGAGTTGGCTGTGCAGAATCCGATTGTTTTGTTGGGACAGTAGATGAGGTATTTGAGTTAAGGTCCAAGGTGGGCATTGGGACAAGTTCCTTAGGATCAGATACCAGTACTGGCATGGCCAGTCTGGGGCTATCAGAATCCGTTTTGGTCTCTCCTGCCTGACCTTTAGGAGTACTTTGGGAAGGAGAGGCAGTGGAGGAAAGGCATATACGGATAGGTTTGTCCAGTTGAAAGATAAGGCGTCCACTTTCCAAGCTTGTCTGTGATAAGTCCTTGTGCAGAATCTTCTTAGTTGATTGTTTTGAGGGGAGGCAAATAGATCTATGTCCGGGCATCCCCATTCCATTGTTATCATGCTGAAGACTTGTGGATCCAGGTACCACTCGTGGGGATCCATGAGGTTTCTGCTTAGTTCGTCTGCGGGAGTATTTTCCTTTTCTGGTAGGAATTGTGCCTGCAGATGAACCTGGTAAGTCAATGCTGTGTCCCACAAAGTCATGGCTAGTCTGCATAAGAATGAGTCCCCCCGCTTGTTTATGTAACACATGACCGTGGTGTTGTCTATCAGTAGTTTTCCCGGATGAAGTAGGTCCTTGAAGGCTGTCAGGGCATTTTGAATAGCTGGCATCTCTTTTTGATTAATATGTAGATGCTTTTGGTTTGTGGGCCAGGTGCCCTGAATGCCTCTTCCTGCCATGTGTGCCCCCTAGGCATAATCTGATGCATCCGTCATTAGGCTCTGCCTGGCTGGGGTAGTGTGAATGGTTGTCCCTTGTTTTGGTGACAAGCCTTTGCCCACCATCGAAATTCCTGTTATATAGGCAGGGTATTAGAATTATCATTGTTTCCAGACTGTGGCAATGTTGTGTCCAGATACTTTTTAGGTACCATTGAATTTTCCTCATATGCAGTCTTGCATATGGAATTAGTAAGATGCAGGATACCATGAAGCCCAAAGCCTGCAGAATATTCCTTGCAGATAACTGGGCCTTTGTTGCCATTTCCTTGAAATAGGTAGTCAGTTGCCTTTGTTGGTCTGGAGTGAGATAAGCCATCTGGGCAGTTTTATTTAAGCTTGCACCCAGGAATATTATCTCTTGAGAGGGTACTAGTTTTTATTTTTTTGACTGTGTACCCTAGGCATGTTGAAAGTCTTATCACAAAAGTCAGATGCTGTAGTAGAATGTCCTTGTTCTCTGCTTGTATGAGGTAGTCGTCCAAATAAGAATATATTTGTATTCCTCTTTGTCTGCAGTAAGCAATTACTGGTGCCAGGCACTTTGTGAAGACCCTGGGCACAGTCGATAAGCCAAAGGGCAGTGCAAAGAATTGGTAATGCTTTGAGCCAGCCTTGAATCTGAGGTATCTTCTGTATGCTTGCCTGATTAGACCTAAAAGAGGCATACCTGCATTTCCCAGTCACGAGCCAAGCCTTGCTGCTCAGCATGGGCAGAAGTTGCTGTAAGGTCAACATCTTGAATTTTGGTATATAGAGGTAAGTGTTTAGAACAGATAGGTCCGGTATTGGTCTCCATGCTTAGTCCTTTCTGGGTACCAAGAACAGTTTTGAGCAAAAATCCTTGTCCCTGCTCTTGCTGTGGCACTTGTTAAATTGCCTTCATGTCCATGAGAGCAGTGACTTGTTTCTGAGCCTCTGCCCATTGATTTTTTGGCAGGTCTGGCCAACCGTTTGCTGTTGGCAGGGTATGGAAATGAAACTTGTAGCCTTGTGACACTGTCTAAAACCCATTTGTCCTGGGTTATAATGTGCCAATTTTGAGAAAAAAAGTGCTAGTTTTCCCCCTGAGGGTGCTGCCAGAAGATAAGTGCTTGGTGCAGGGGGAAGTCATTGGGACCGTTTCCTGTATGGTTGTGATTTGTCTTCGCCACCTTTGGAGGTAGAGGCACTCCACTGCTTAGACCTGTAGGAACCTTGCAGCTGTGATCTGCCTCTAGGGCATCTGGATCTGCCCCTTTGAGGTCTGCCAGACTGGAAAGGACCAATTCTTTGTAGGCCAGTGTCTACTAAAGCTAGGTGGCTGCACCTGTAAGAAATCCTTGACAGTTTGCATAGATTTAGCTTTGTCCTCCATTTTCTTTAACACCTCTTCTGCCTTAACACCAAACAAGGTATCATGCTGTAAAGGAGCATGTAATAATTTTGCTTTAACATGATCAGGCAGATTTTGTTCCTTTAACCAAGCATGCCTCCTAATGACAGAACCCGTATCAGCAGCCCTGCAGGAGGCTTCCAGAGAATCGAACCCACATTGCAAAGTATGCTTTCCAACTTGGTCAGCTGCATGCAATAAATCCTGCATTTCTTTGTTTTCTGCACATTCAGAATTAGCCATCATTTTCTGTTTAAGCAGTGTGATGATATACTGCCGATATTTAAGCACATGAAACTGGCAATTTAAAGCCCTTATAGCCAAAGTAGCAGATGTGAAAATCTTTTTCCCCATCTATCCAGTGCTCTAGAATCCGTCAGAGGGGGGTAGGGTTTCTTGCAGTAGAATCCTTGACCCCTTTCAGACCCTGTGAAATAGTTTCTGGGTCAGCAGTAGGGTTTTTGAAAAGGAATTTATGAGAGTCAGTGACCCTGTAGTATCTGTCCGGCTTAACAGGTGCTGGAGGTAGAGAGTCAGGGGTCAGACTAGACTCCGAGAACACATCTACAATGTCTAACACAGGTGGAATAGTTAGGGACCTGTGTTGAGGTAGTAAAAGAAAGTCTCTGAGCCTTTTCTTAGATTCTAAAAAATCTTGGCTCTCTCAGTGGAAGTGCTCCATCATGGTATGCAAGGTTTCCCCAACACAGTAGTCCTCAGGTGGAGAAGCTGAAGGAAATGACTCTTCAGCATCAGAATCCTCATTTGGGGGGAGAGAATATTCCTGATCAGAAGAGGAATCAGAAGAAATGGAAACCGGATCTGAAGATTCATAGTCTGTCTCTTGCCTAGGCCTCTTATCAGGAGGGGGATGGGAACCCTTGGAGGGGGATGGGAACCCTTGATCAAGGTAATTAAGTCTTCGGCCAGTTTGAGCATCTGTTTTTTGGGCATGGAGGCCTGTCCTTGTGGCTGTTGAACTTGTTTCTTTGCCTTTAAAGGTGTTTTAGCCTTTGTCTTTGATGTCAGTTTAATATATAATTGTTTAGGTCTGAATACACCCTCAGAAGCAGATGCCTGCTGAGCGGCTCCGGACCCATCTGAGGGAATTATCTCCGAGGCTCCAATACCTTGAGTCTCCTGCGGCCTGGCCAACTCCACATGGGAGTCGGTAATGGCCTGCGAGTCTAAAGTAGCGGGCGTCAGGGGCTGCAAAAGCGCCTCACCGAGGACCGGCGAACCAGCAGCTTGCTTAGGAGAAGCTTCATCGGTTTTGAACCTCGGTTGCCTGTCTTTCTTTTAGTTTTTTGTGAACTCCGGTAGTGGCTATCCGACGACATTGTATAATTAAATCTTTGCCCAAAATAGCTTAATGCAAAATCGTGCCAACGCTTAATAGTGCGTTGGTTAAATCTAGCACAAAACCGACAACTAGCAATGTCGTGGTCAGGGCCTAGGTAAGGAATACAATAAGAATGAAAATCCTTATGAGGTGTTTGCTTCCCACAAAAAATACAATTAACTTTTTCTGACATAAATGGAGCAAGAAAAAAGTTTCCCCATGAGGTACTTAGCTTTTAATGAAGACTTCGGATCTGAAGCTAACACGAAAATCTTAGGATTTGGCCAACCAGCACTTGCGAACTGCTTCTGCTTCGGGCACCGAGCGGCAAGAAAGACTAAATAAAATGGCGCCGGCTGCATCTTTTATACCCCTGATGACCTGACGTCAGGGAAGAGGCAATAGCAACAGACGCAGGACCCAATACTTTGGAATTCAGGCCGACTGAGTGCAAACTGCCAGCAGGATAACCCAAATGTAATGACTGCAACAGTGAAACACGAAGAACATCATCTGGGAGGTTCTTGCTTAGATAGGGATTTTGGAAAAAAGGTATAGAATAACCTCTAGATATGATTTTAACACCCAATGATCATTCGTGATGGCTTCCCAGGCTGTACTGTGTAAAGACAAATATCCCCCAATTGCCTCCAGAGATGAACAGTCAGGCAATCTTCCAGAATCAGACCAGGCCTGTTCGAGAAAGTATCAACCCTCAGTTCATTAGACCCCCACCTACCGCTAAGGCAGTGTCAGCCATTAGGAACACTTAACCCTCCGCTTATGGACGGAAGTTCTCCCTGTGAAGCCTGAAAAGGACCTTGAGATCTTCAGAACCACAACTTTTTACTCAAATGCTGGTTCCTGGAAAGGCCAGTTGTAGGGTAGCAAAGCAGATTTCAATGTCTAACAAGGTCTTTCAGTCTTTCACTTTGGGAGAGTCTGTCTTTGACATTTGGACCAAATAGGGTTGATGCATCAAAAGGGGCATTGGTGAAAGACACCTTGTAGGGTTCCGAGAAATCACACCGTCACATCCAGGTGTGGCACTGGACTGCAATGCCTGAACCGGCCACTCGAGGTACCTTCTGCAGCAGGGTGGTCTTCTGCCATAAACAAACACTCTACAACAGAAGAACGAAACTGTTGCAAAAAAGAGTAAAATCCCATGACTGGAGGAACTCCCTGGTCAGCCTCAGTAAGAAGCTGAGATCCCTCAAATTCCTCCAATGCTAGTTATGAAAACAAAACCACCACTGATTCTAAAGACAACCACAAAGCATTCTATAGCTATGTCAAGAATCTCAATGGCAACATTCAGATCTGCTCTGAGTTGCAGCAACAATGGCACTAAATATACAGAACCAACTGATTGCCAACATCCTGGCAGGTAGGTTCAGTGCCAACTCCCCTCAACCCCCAAAGGGCCCATTTCTCTACAGGAAGAATGCAAAGTTCCTGTAATCACGGCTGCACATGTAAAAACCTCACTCTCCAAAGCAAAGAACACAGCATCCATGGGACATGACAACATCCCAGGCTGCATAATTACAGAATGAACTGGCACCCCACCCAAGTACCATGTTCAATCATAGCCTCACCTCAGGCTTTGTGCCCATTGAATGGCACACTGCGACGGTTATCCCACTCCACAAAGGGGGAGCCATGACAGACCCCTGGAACTACCACCCCATTAGCCTGACAAGCCTGGTTTGCAAGGCCATGGAATGTATCATCATGCAACTCAAAACAAAGAAGCTGGTAATCTCCAAACTCTGGACCCCACACAGCTTGGGTTTGTAAAGGGCAGATCATGTCTCCTAAACCTGATAGAATTCTTTGAAGCAGTCACCAAAAGCCATAGATGAGGGTAAGGTGGTTCACACAGCCTATCTAGATCTCACCAAGGCTTTAGACACCATCCCCCACTCTGGAATTACAGATAAACTCACTAAACTAGGTATAAATCCTTATGTCACAAGATGGGCTGCCAATTGGCTTACTGACAGAACCCACACTGTGAAAGTAGCAGACTCCAAATCCAACTTCAGACCAGTGACAAGTGGAGTACCACAGGGTTCAGTCCTAGGTCCTCTCCTGTTTGGAATCTACTTCTCTGAAGTACAGGTTAACACAGAAGGTCTATGGCTAAGTTCGCAAATGACTGCAAACTAGGAGCCATAATCGAAACTCCTAATGATGTGGACATCCTACAAAAGGTCCTCACTGAAACAGATGCCTGGGTGTCAAAGCCATGGCCTCAAGCTCAATGCCAAAAAGTGCACTGTCATCCCCTTTAGTAAAAACTATGTGCCCATGAACTACCACATAGGCGGTAGTCTACTAACACTGAAAGTGTGATAAACCTTGGGACAAATGTGGACAGTAGTCTCTCCTTTGATAATCACATCGTCACAGTGGTCAAGAAATCCTTCTACGTGGCACACCATCACAAAAGGTTTCTCATCCAGAAAAAAAAAAAAAAAGAGGTCATTGTTCCCCTCTACTCATGACTCATTAAACCCATTACAGAGTACAATGCCCCTTTTGGTATGTACCTCACAAGACATCTACAACAACTGGAAAGGCCACAGAAATACCTCATACCGCATAAACAGGATTACTGGCCTCAAACAGATGCCCTACGCAGGCAGTCTCAAAAAACTCCAGCTTTACTCCAGTCACATATCGCCTACTCAGAGGTGATCTCTGCTTAACATACAAAGCTATGTCAAACCCAGAGCTGTTGGACATGCTCCAATTAAAGAAATCCCAATCCCTCTGAGCTACACGCTCTAGGGACCTAAACCTAGTCACCACAATAAACAGAACATGCTGGAGGGATAGATTTCTGTCCCAGAGACTTCCCATACTCTGGAACAGACTACCTATATCAAACAGCGTGCCTCATTAGCACCCTTCAAGAAAAATCTTGATGATTAGATATGAAATAGGAAATTCACCCCGGGGATCACTTCTGTGGCTCTGCCTGACAGGGGCACAGGAAAATAATTTCCTTGGGTGACGAAAGCCAGGGTACCTTTTTGGCTAGGCTTATATTGGCCATAGGGCCAATAGCCTAGTACCTACCTATGAACCTGTGAGAAATTAACCTAATGGATGTGTTCAAAAATGGACTGTAGGGTGGACATTCTGAAGGAAAAGGTCTTCTGGTCCTCGGCAGACATGGACCTTTGGGAGAACTAGAGTTCCTTGACTAAATCCCTCTGTAGCCTAGTTACATACGCCAACTAATTCAGAGCTCATAATGAGGAGGTCGCTGAAGCATATACCCATTTACCAAGCCTGTCCAAAGCCCTGGACTCCCTGTTAGGGGGATGAACAGTGGAGCTTTGTTGGGCCAGCTCCTTTTTGGAGCATCGATGGAACACCTTTAGTCCAGCAGGGTCTGCCTGAAGGGGTGCTAAGGATCTTGTCAAGGCATTTAGGAATGGGTTCCACTGTGTCCAGCACCATTCACTCCCTGCGAGAAACAAGGTCGACAAGGGGATCCGCTTGGGGGGGGGGGGGCAGCACACCAGTAGTAGATGGGCCTGACCCAGAAGCTTCTAGAAACATAGATTCTTCTAGGTTAGGGTTTTGGACAGACCAACCACCTTTTTGGTGAAGGATCTTCATGATGTCCCCAAAGTCAGGTGGTGATCTAAGGGACTCTTCCCCTTAATCGATATCTGTGTCCTTAGTCAGGGATTCCAAGTGCCTCCTTTTGCACTGATGCTTCTGAGGGACTTCTTCAGTGGGGTGCTCCAGGGAGGTGTCCAAAGAATCTGGGTGCTCCAAAGGGGAAGCAATCTAAAAGTCTTTCTGGGTAGGCTGCCCTGGAGGTGACAAAACAGATGGCTCAGGCACAAAATCTGCTGAGAAGGGGGCTGGGTTCTGAAGCAGGGAGAGTTGAGGCTCTTTTGGGGGCAGACAGAACCGTCTCCACCACCTCAAATGCGGAGTGAGCTCGAGATACAGGGCAACCCAGTCAGAGATGAAGCTGTCAAAGGGGAAGCTCTACAAATCTCCATCACCCCAGATCCAAGTGAGTTGTCTGAGCACAGCTATCAAGCACCAAAGCCCCAAAAGGAAGAGACCACTCTGAAAGCTTCATAGCTGACATCAATCCCTTAAACCAGACGCAAAACTATGGCTCAGAGAATAAGTCTGCTCTAAAACGGTCGGAGCCGGGCAAGTCAGGGAAAACTTCGGAATCAACTTAACTGTACCCATTGGCTACAATGTCTCGACTCCAGTTATCTTTGGGCCCTATAACTCAGAAGTCGGACCACAGAAAGAGATATATGAGCAAAGCTAGGAACATAATTCACAGATCCAGAGGGGGATGGAGCAGGCAAAATCCCCAGCTGCATTTGTGCCTTCAGAAACATCATCATACTGTCTACCTCAGGTGCATAGGCTGCTTGAAGACCTAGCAGATGATGCAACAGATGGTGGTCTGGAGACTGGTCTGGAAGTCTGAAGAATAGAAGACTTAGGCCTTGAGGCAACCGGCTCCAGGGGAAAAGCTGTGAGACCAGCACTGACTGGAAGACTGTATAACAATGGGAGCAGAGCTAGTCAGATCCAAAGGTTTAGATGGCTTCTGACACAGTTCCCCAGCTTGGTGGGATCTACCCGGGAACCACTTGCATTCCTTGTGCTTTTTAGAGGGGGGTTGATCCCGTGAAGTGGAAGGTGATGCAGAGAAGGTAGTGGAAGGAAGAAGACCTTTTAAAATAAGCATATCCCTCCGGTCTTAATGCACACTGGTTAAAACCAGCACAGATGGAGCAGGAGTCGTCTAACTCAGAAGCCCAAAGACATACCACACACATTCAGTGTAGGCTTAGGAAAGTGCGATTTTCTGCCCACGAGGCACATTTCTTGAATCCCACAGGTTTAGACTGTCATATTGACAAAAAAAAGCACCCAAACAAACCAAAAAGAATATATATATATATATATATATATATATATTTTTTTTTTTAAACGCACACACACACACACACACACACACACACACACACACACACACACACACACACACACACACACACACAGATACTGGTTTAGTGGTAACAGTCTATGCCTCCATGATGTCCCTGCACACACACTGGGATGGACAGTTTAGGGGAAAGGCAGTGACCATATCTCCACAGCGAGACTGACTAGGCCCACTTGAGTGCAGCCCCACCCAATGTGCTAGGGGCAGATCCTGACATGCTCAGTAAGGTGTACCACATTCTCCTGACTGCTGCTGTTCTCACTGACCTGTCCTCTCCATGTGGTTTGTATTTTCTGGGATTTACAGGCACAGAGGCTATGTCCACAGCCTGTACCGGGGATCCAGTGATCATATTCCTTTGCTCTAGGGCATTAGTTAGGTAGAGAATGCAATACCAATGGCTGTATTAACTGCTTTGCATCCACATGTAGTCTACCGGGTAATCCTGATATTAAATGAACTAGTCACATCAAAGAAAATATAATATGCTTATTTTGACTTGTATACAATTCAATCCAGTGTTATGAAGTTTAATATAGAATACTTATAAGGCTGATAAGAGATCTTTTAATACTATTGTATACGTAATTACGTGTTTAGCTCCTAAAAATTGGACACAGCCTACTATGGTTCCAATGTACAAGAGAAATAGTACCAAACTAAACTACCGACTTCATTGGGCTCATTTCTATCTCTTTCATTTCCCTACTATAAAAAATGCATTTGCATGGTTTTGCACTCCGGGCAGCACCGGTTAGCTACGGTTAAATTATTCCCGGCTCCACAGAGTAACTCTCAAACTAAGCACTCAAAAAGCATCCTACAGCCCAGCACTTGCTCAGGCCTAATAGCAAGCACTAATATACACAGACACTTGATTGCCCAGCAAGGCAAGGCTCTTTATTCAGTCCAGGGT
>NC_056728.1:967938147-967999382 GCF_019279795.1 Protopterus annectens
AGAACCAGGATTGCCCTACCCTTTGTAGGGTGGATTGTACCCTACACACCTGCAGAGTTTCAGCCTCCTAGCTTTTTCCCTCTTGGAGAAAAACAACTTTCCACAGGTATTTTTCTCTATGCAGAAACATGCTTGAAATGCATAGGGAAAGCTAAAAACAATAAACGGTCATACTGAAACTGGCAGTTAAGCCAGAACCAGGATTGCCCTGCCCCTTTGTAGGGTGGATTGTACCCTACACACCTGCAGAGTTTCAGCCTCCTAGCTTTTTCCCTCTTGGAGAAAAACAACTTTCCACAGGTATTTTTCTCTATGCAGAAACATGCTTGAAATGCATAGTGAAAGCTAAAAGCAATAAACGGTCATACTGAAACTGGCAGTTAAGCCAGAACCAGGATTGCCCTACCCTTTGTAGGGTGGATTGTACCCTACACACCTGCAGAGTTTCAGCCTCCTAGCTTTTTCCCTCTTGGAGAAAAACAACTTTCCACAGGTATTTTTCTCTATGCAGAAACATGCTTGAAATGCATAGAGAAAGCTAAAACAATAAACGGTCATACTGAAACTGGCAGTTAAGCCAGAACCAGGATTGCCCTACCCCTTTGTAGGGTGGATTGTACCCTACACACCTGCAGAGTTTCAGCCTCCTAGCTTTTTCCCTCTTGGAGAAAAACAACTTTCCACAGGTATTTTTCTCTATGCAGAAACATGCTTGAAATGCATAGGGAAAGCTAAAAACAATAAACGGTCATACTGAAACTGGCAGTTAAGCCAGAACCAGGATTGCCCTACCCTTTGTAGGGTGGATTGTACCCTACACACCTGCAGAGTTTCAGCCTCCTAGCTTTTTCCCTCTTGGAGAAAAACAACTTTCCACAGGTATTTTTTCTCTATGCAGAAACATGCTTGAAATGCATAGGAAAGCTAAAAAACAATAAACGGTCATACTGAAACTGGCAGTTAAGCCAGAACCAGGATTGCCCTACCCCTTTGTAGGGTGGATTGTACCCTACACACCTGCAGAGTTTCAGCCTCCTAGCTTTTTCCCTCTTGGAGAAAAACAACTTTCCACAGGTATTTTTTCTCTATGCAGAAACATGCTTGAAATGCAAAATGAAAGCTAAAACAATAAACGGTCATACTGAAACTGGCAGTTAAGCCAGAACCAGGATTGCCCTACCCCTTTGTAGGGTGGATTGTACCCTACACACCTGCAGAGTTTCAGCCTCCTAGCTTTTTCCCTCTTGGAGAAAAACAACTTTCCACAGGTATTTTTTCTCTATGCAGAAACATGCTTGAAATGCATAGGGAAAGCTAAAAACAATAAACGGTCATACTGAAACTGGCAGTTAAGCCAGAACCAGGATTGCCCTACCCCTTTGTAGGGTGGATTGTACCCTACACACCTGCAGAGTTTCAGCCTCCTAGCTTTTTCCCTCTTGGAGAAAAACAACTTTCCACAGGTATTTTTCTCTATGCAGAAACATGCTTGAAATGCAAAAAGAAAGCTAAAAACAATAAACGGTCATACTGAAACTGCCAGTTAAGCCAGAACCAGGATTGCCCTACCCCTTTGTAGGGTGGATAATACCCTACACACCTGCAGAGTTTCAGCCTCCTAGCTTTTTCCCTCTTGGAGAAAAACAACTTTCCACAGGTATTTTTTCTCTATGCAGAAACATGCTTGAAATGCATAGGGAAAGCTAAAAACAATAAACGGTCATACTGAAACTGGCAGTTAAGCCAGAACCAGGATTGCCATACCCCTTTGTAGGGTGGATTGTACCCTACACACCTGCAGAGTTTCAGCCTCCTAGCTTTTTCCCTCTTGGAGATAAACAACTTTCCACAGGTATTTTTTCTCTATGCAGAAATATGCTTGAAATGCAAAAAGAAAGCTAAAAACAATAAACGGTCATACTGAAACTGCCAGTTAAGCCAGAACCAGGATTGCCCTACCCCTTTGTAGGGTGGATAATACCCTACACACCTGCAGAGTTTCAGCCTCCTAGCTTTTTCCCTCTTGGAGAAAAACAACTTTCCACAGGTATTTTTTCTCTATGCAAAAACATGCTTGAAATGCATAGGGAAAGCTAAAAACAATAAACGGTCATTTGGAAACTGGCAGTTAAGCCAGAACCAGGATTGCCCTACCCCTTTGTAGGGTGGATTGTACCCTACACACCTGCAGAGTTTCAGCCTCCTAGCTTTTTCCCTCTTGGAAAAACAACTTTCCACAGGTATTTTTCTCTATGCAGAAACATGCTTGAAATGCATATGGAAAGCTAAAACAATAAACGGTCATACTGAAACTGGCAGTTAAGCCAGAACCAGGATTGCCCTACCCCTTTGTAGGGTGGATTGTACCCTACACACCTGCAGAGTTTCAGCCTCCTAGCTTTTTCCCTCTTGGAGAAAAACAACTTTCCACAGGTATTTTTTCTCTATGCAGAAACATGCTTGAAATGCATAGGGAAAGCTAAAAACAATAAACGGTCATACTGAAACTGGCAGTTAAGCCAGAACCAGGATTGCCCTACCCCTTTGTAGGGTGGATTGGATTGTACCCTACACACCTGCAGAGTTTCAGCCTCCTAGCTTTTTCCCTCTTGGAGATAAACAACTTTCCACAGGTATTTTTTCTCTATGCAGAAATATGCTTGAAATGCAAAAAGAAAGCTAAAAACAATAAACGGTCATACTGAAACTGCCAGTTAAGCCAGAACCAGGATTGCCCTACCCCTTTGTAGGGTGGATAATACCCTACACACCTGCAGAGTTTCAGCCTCCTAGCTTTTTCCCTCTTGGAGAAAAACAACTTTCCACAGGTATTTTTCTCTATGCAAAAACATGCTTGAAATGCATAGGGAAAGCTAAAAACAATAAACGGTCATTTGGAAACTGGCAGTTAAGCCAGAACCAGGATTGCCCTACCCCTTTGTAGGGTGGATTGTACCCTACACACCTGCAGAGTTTCAGCCTCCTAGCTTTTTTCCCTCTTGGAGAAAAACAACTTTCCACAGGTATTTTTTCTCTATGCAGAAACATGCTTGAAATGCATAGGGAAAGCTAAAAACAATAAATGGTCATACTGAAACTGGCAGTTAAGCCAGAACCAGGATTGCCCTACCCCTTTGTTGGGTGGATTGTACCCTACACACCTGCAGAGTTTCAGTCTCCTAGCTTTTTCCCTCTTGGAGAAAAACAACTTTCCACAGGTATTTTTTCTCTATGCAAAAACATGCTTGAAATGCATAGGGAAAGCTAAAAACAATAAACGGTTATACTGAAACTGGCAGTTAAGCCAGAACCAGGATTGCCCTACCCTTTGTAGGGTGGATTGTACCCTACACACCTGCAGAGTTTCAGCCTCCTAGCTTTTTCCCTCTTGGAGATAAACAACTTTCCACAGGTATTTTTTCTCTATGCAGAAATATGCTTGAAATGCAAAAAGAAAGCTAAAAACAATAAACGGTCATACTGAAACTGCCAGTTAAGCCAGAACCAGGATTGCCCTACCTCTTTGTAGGGTGGATAATACCCTACACACCTGCAGAGTTTCAGCCTCCTAGCTTTTTCCCTCTTGGAGAAAAACAACTTTCCACAGGTATTTTTCTCTATGCAAAAACATGCTTGAAATGCATAGGGAAAGCTAAAAACAATAAACGGTCATTTGGAAACTGGCAGTTAAGCCAGAACCAGGATTGCCCTACCCCTTTGTAGGGTGGATTGTACCCTACACACCTGTAGAGTTTCAGCCTCCTGGCTTTTTCCCTCTTGGAGAAAAACAACTTTCCACAGGTATTTTTTCTCTATGCAGAAACATGCTTGAAATGCAAAAAGAAAGCTAAAAACAATAAACGGTCATACTGAAACTGGCAGTTAAGCCAGAACCAGGATTGCCCTACCCCTTTGTAGGGTGGATAATACCCTACACACCTGCAGAGTTTCAGCCTCCTAGCTTTTTCCCTCTTGGAGAAAAACAACTTTCCACAGGTATTTTTTCTCTATGCAGAAACATGCTTGAAATGCATAGGGAAAGCTAAAAACAATAAACGGTCATACTGAAACTGGCAGTTAAGCCAGAACCAGGATTGCCCTACACCTTTGTAGGGTGGATTGTACCCTACACTCCTGCAGAGTTTCAGCCTCCTAGCTTTTTCCCTCTTGGAGAAAAACAACTTTCCACAGGTATTATTTCTCTATGCAGAAACATGCTAAAAGGGGTAGGGCAATCCTGGTTCTGGCTTAACTGGAAGTTTCAGTATGACCATTTATTGTTTTTAGCTTTCTTTTTGCATTTCAAGCATATTTCTGCATAGAGAAAAAATACCTGTGGAAAGTTGTTTATCTCCAAGAGGGAAAAAGCTAGGAGGCTGAAACTCTGCAGGTGTTATAAAAATAAACCAAATCCATGCAGAAGTCTTCAAAATAAATGGGACATAGACTATATAAAGTCAAATGATAAAAGGCAAAAATATTAGAAATACTAAGCAAACATTCAAATGAATTGGCTAATTTGCAGAAGCTGGAGATTATTATAAAGAAAGAATAGAGAAAATGGGGTCTTCCAGAAGCTACTGTTTCAAAAAAAATGAAGAACTTGAAGATAGAACATGGAGAGAAAGAGAATCTTAAGTTCTCTCCCATGGCAGAGAAATTGGAAGTAGACTGTATCAGTTTTACTGAGCTTATGGCCAAAAGACACCATCAGGAAGCTCACCCAGATCAGCCAGTACCGATGGTAAATTAACAGATCAGCCACTAACCAGACGTTCTCCACACATCCCAGGGGCAAGTTTGAGATCACCCATCCAGTCACCAACACTGGCTTTACAGGTTGCTATGTAAGTACTCTGATAGCTAAGGGCAGCCTATTCCAGAAATGTAGTATACTTTAGGTTAGATATTTGTCACTATCTGGTTTTGCTGATGTGAAAGTGTAAGATTAGGTCTCTAGAACAGTTGTTTAGTTTACCACTTGTTCTACGGTAAAGGAGTTCTAAAAGTGCTGGTCATTCATAGCACATAAAGCAAAGTAGAAATCACCCACAGGAGTCTGTTTGACACTGAGTAGATAGCAGAGCTTTTAGTCTATCAGAGTAACTAATGGTACTGAGACCTGAGATCTTTTTGGTAAGGAAATGTTCAGGTCTCTCAAGCTTCTTTAGTTGCTTGGTGAGGTACATGCTGAAGGGTGCATTATATTCAGTGTTGTATAGAAATGGCATAGCAGTTATCCTGAAGGAACAGTATGCTAAGAGTGTTTTGGAGGTGAAAAGAGTGGCGGATAGAGTGATATTTATGAAGCTGGAAATTGATGGTGTAATGATGAATGTTGTTAGTGCATATGCTCCGCAAGTTGGGTGTACAATGGACGAGAAAGAAACATTTTGGAGTGAGTTGAATGAAGTGGTGATGACTGTACCCAAGGGTGAAAAAGTGGTGATTGGAGCAGATTTCAATGGGCATGTTGGTGAAGGGAACAGAGGGGATGAGGAAGTGATGGGCAGGTATGGTGTTAAATAAAGGAATGCAGAAGGTTAGATGGTAGTGGATTTTGTGAAAAGGATGGACATGACTGTGGTGATTAAGTATTTTAACAAGAGGGAGAAGAAAAGGGTGACATACAAGAGTGGAGGAAGATGCACACAGGTGGATTATATCTTATGTAGGAGGGCCAGTTTGAAGGAGATTGGAGACTGTAAACTGGTGACTGGGGAAAGTGTAGTTAGGCAGCATAGGATGGTGGTTTGTAAGATGATGTTAGTTTTCAAGAAGAGGAGGAGGAGTGTGAGGGCAGCACCAAGGATCAAATGGTGGAAATTGAAAAAGGGTAATTGTGAGGTGGAGTTCAGGGAAGAGTTAAGACAGGCACTGTGTGGAAGTGAAGAGTTACCAAATAGCTGGGTAACTACAGCAGAGCTAGTAAGGGAGATGGCTAGAAAGGTGCTTGGTATGACATCTAGACAGAGGAAGGATGACAAGGAGACATGGTGGTGGAATGAGGAAGTACAGGACAGTATACATGGAAAGAGGTTGGCAAAGAAGAAGTGGGATTGTCAGAGAGAGATGAAGAAAGTAGACAGGAGTATAAGGAGATGAGGTGCATGGCAAAGAGAGAGAGGTGGCAAAGGCTAAGGATAAGGCATATGAAGAGTTGTATGAAAGGTTGGACACTAAGGAGGGAGAAAAGGACCTATACCAATTGGCTAGACAAAGGGACCGAGCTAGGAAAGATGTGCAGCAGGTAAAGGTGACAAAGGATAATGAGAGAAACATACTCACAAGTGAGGAGAGTGTGTTGAGCTGATGGAAAGAGTACTTTGAGAGGTTGATGAATGAAGAGAATGAGAGGGAGAGAAGGTTGGATGATGTGGGGATAGTGAATCATGACGTGCAATGGATTAGCAAGGAGGAAGTAAGGATAGCTATGAAGAGGATGAAGAATGGAAAGGCTGTTTCTCCAGATGACATACCTGTGGAAGCATGGAGGTGTTCAGGTGAAATGGCAGTGGAGTTTTTAACCAGATTGTTTAATGAAATTTTGGAAAGTGAGAGGATGCCTGAGGAATGGAGAAAAGTGTTTTGGTACCGATTTTTAAGAATAAGGCTGATGTGCAGAGCTGTAGTAGCTACAGAGGGATTAAATTGATCAGTCACAGCATGAAGTTATGGGAAAGAGTAGTGGAAGCTAGATTAAGAAGGGACGTGATGATTAGTGATCATCAGTATGGCTTCATGCCAGGAAAGAACACTACAGATGCAATGCTTGCTCTGAGAGTGTTGATGGAGAAGTACAGTGAAGGTCAGAAGGAGTTGTATTGTGTTTTTGTAGACGTAGAGAAAGCATATGACAGGGTGCCTAGAGAGGAGTTGTGGTATTGTATGAGGAAGTCTGGAGTGTCAGAGAAGTATGTAATAGTGGTACAGGATATGTACGAGGGTAGTGTGACAGTGGTGAAGTCTGCGGTGGCAGTGATGGATGCGTTTAAGGTGGAGGTGGGATTACATCAAGGATCAGCTCTGAGCCCTTTCTTATTTGCAGTGGTGATGGACAGATTGACAGACAAGATCAGACAGGAGTCCCCGTGGACTATGATGTTTGCAGATGACATTGTGATTTGTAGTGAGAGTAGGGAACAGGTGGAGGAGACCTTAGAGAGATGGAGATATGCTCTAGAGAGAAGAGGAATGAAGGTCAACAGGACTAAGACAGTATATATGTGTGAATGACAGGGAGGATAGAGGAATGGTGAGGATGCAAGGAGTAGAGGTGGTGAAGGTGGATGAGTTTAAATACTTGGGATCAATAGTTCAGAGTAATGGTGAGTGTGGAAGAGAGGTGAAGAAGAGAGTACAGGCAGGATGGAGTGGGTCGAGAAGAGTGTCAGGAGTGATTTGTGACAGACAAGTACTAGTAAGAGTGAAAGGGAAGGTCTACAAGAGGGTAGTGAGACCAGCTATGTTATATGGGTTGGAGACAGTGGCATTGACAAAAAGGCAGGAGATAGAGCTGGACATGCAAGAGTTAAAGATGTTAAGATTTGCACTGGGTGTAACGAGGGTGGACAGGATTAGGAATAAGTATATTAGAGGGTCGGCCCAGGTTGGAAGGTTTGGAGACAAAGCCAGAGAGGCAAGATTATGTTGGTTTGGACATGTGCTGAGGAGGGATGCTGAGTATATTGGGAAAAAGATGCTAAGGATGAAGCCACCAGGTAACAGGAAAAGAGGAAGGCCTAAGATAAGGTTTATGGATGTGGTGAGAGAGGACATGCAGATGGCTGGTGTGACAGAGCAAGATGCAGAGGAGAGGAAGAAATGGAAACAGGTAATCTGCTGTGGCGACCCCTAACAGGAACAGGCCAAAAGAAGATGATGATGATCTAATAAGAGATGAATATAGCTTCATTGGACCTTGAAGAGATGCCATGAAGGATCAACTGTCTATAGCAGAAAGATTTTGTAACCACCACAGACACATTATCAACCTATATACCCAAGTCCCTGACAATTCTGTCAAATTTAAGTGAAATTTTATCGATATGGTAAATAGTAGTGATAGTAGATTTACCAAAGGAAACTATGCAGCATTTCTTGGTAGTAAGTTTAAGCTCATGATTAATACACCATACCATTTGTTTGGTTCTGGAAAATTTGAGTATCACAATGGGATTTTATAACCTATCCCCATTATCAACAAATGTGGTTAGTCAAAGTTCCTTGATATTGGATTTAATGTCACAGAAATGCATACCATAGAGTAGGGAACCCAGGACAGATCCTTGGAGGACACCAGTAGTGACATTTTTATGTTTAGAGCAAATATCTCTGACCTTAACAATATGCCAAGGAGGCTTAGGCAAGGATTTCTTTACTATCAATCAGATAAGTAGCATAGCAAAACTATATATGAGAGAGCTCATTGTGTATTCTGCCTCAAATCTTGCCATGAAGCAACCGGCAACCGCCAAGCCCTATTTTGGTGAAGATGCAAAAATATCAGCAGAACAAGATGCTCCTGAGGGAAATATGGCAGATGGCAAAGGCACTGAAAGATGGTGACACCAGAGTTTTTGTAGAAAATAACTATTTATTGTACAGCAGGCAAATAAGATGTAAATTCATTCCAAAAATCTACAGATTTAAATTTGTCTGGACTGACATTCAAAGTTGTGATATCCGGCAATTTTCAGAATGTGTTATCTGGGTAGGTTTTTCAGAATGTGTTATCTGGGTAGGTTTTTCAGAATGTGTTATCTGGGTAGGTTTTTCAGAATGTGTTATCTGGGTAGGTTTTTCAGAATGTGTTATCTGGGTAGGCTGAAAATGTAAATGGAAGCAGAGCAGGCAGTGCAGAAGATACAAGTCTAGTCAACAAAACTAGGGCAAGGAAGAGACTATGCCAGTGATTCCATTCCTACTGTTTCACAGTTAAGAAAAATGCATAGAAGACAGACAGAAGCTTAAGAATTTACCAGAAAAATAAAGAGGAATTCAGATTTGAAGCATATTCTTGGACTGAGAGAAGGTAAATATTGGAAGGAAGATGCAAGACAAAGTTAATGTTTTAAAAAAGAACAACAGTGTAAAAAAGAGAAAAGGGTATTAATTTCATTATATTGTGGTGAAGTATTTGGACTGCTGTGGCATGAGAAATTCTGAAAGGAAGTTTGAACTTTGTTATATTAGCAAGAAAACTGACATATCATTCTCCTTTTGTGTTTTAGCTGGGTTCCTATTACATTATCGAAAGATAACATAATCGAATGCTCAGAACTTCAAAACAGCCGCATTTCAAAGATCACATTGTGGGATTGCAGTACAGTGAAGATTGGGATATTTGCCCTTTCCTCGCTGTAGTGTGATCTCAGAGTTGGTATATATATTTAGTGGGGGGGGGGTGCAGCCCCCCACAATAAAAGTTTCGATATGCGGCCGTTTCTAAGTTCTGAGCATTCGATTATGTTATCTTTTGATAACATAATATGAATCATTTTAGCTACACAAAAAAGGGTGGAAGACAAAATGTGCCTTATGTTGAGTGGATTTCATTTTAGAAAATTTTCTGGCTTAAATTGCATGTCATCTTTGTAAAACTATAACCAAGTAGAGTTGCCTTATATACAAGATAGGAAAAGACACAAAAAGTGTTCTGCAGAATTAAAGAGGGCAGTACTGCAACTGCTGAGGAATGAATTCATATACAAAATGAAAAATATTAAAGTATTAGTAACAATTTATGTACATACAGAGGCAAATAGATTACATGTATATTTAGCAAAGGAATCTAGTTTTCTAAGTTAAATACCTTAAATGAGAGGAAGTTAAAAAATGTGATAAATATCTCTTTTTAGGTCCCCTGATTCATCCTTATTATTGCAAATCAAATTAGAGTCCCTACCTATAAATAATATTCTCTGATGAAAGCTGATTATTTCTCCAAAAATTTTCTTAAGGTCCATAATAGCAGTTTTCAGTGGAATATATATATATATATATATATATATATATATATATATATATATATATATATATATATATATATATATATATATATATATATATATATATATATATATATATATATATATATATATATATATATATATATATATATATATATACAAGCCATTGTAATCCTCCTTCCTTGCCAGTAGCTCCTTAGTACTAGAAATGAACCATTTTTGCCTTTTCTTCCCTCATCTAACACTACTGGAGGCCCCTCTCGCAATTAGTATAATTACTCCCCTTTTTCTCTGTTCCTGATATTCTGCTGAATATCCATTCTGAAACCTCTCTTTGTCAAATTCATATGCTCATTTCTTTTCAAATGTGACTCCTGCAGCATTGCTAGTTGCATTTTGCATTTCTTAATATAATTCATTACACTTTCCTTCTTATCTAAGGCTCTTGCCTCCCCCATTGTGCCTTTTTCAGGCAGTGTCTAAAGACAAATCTTCCAACATAAACAATCTGTAAAAAGGAAAATTGAATGTCATGCTGCTTAATGCTAGGAGCCTTAACCTGAAAATGCAGTCACTGGAAGCTGTCCTTGCACTGGAAGATGCTGATGTCTATGCAGTCATGGAACTGTTCAGGGCTGCAGAGAGCACCCCTGTCTTACCAGGCTATTCCTCATTCCAACCCCAAAATGAGGTTGGGTCGGGAAGACTAAGGGTGGTGGAGTCTCTATCTTCATTAAGGACAGGCACACCTTCAGACTGATTTGCCATCATAATGCACTGGAACTACTCCAGGTGCAACTGACAGTTGGCAAGACACTCATCCAAGTTATAGCCAGCTATAAACTCCCCTCCATGCCTCAGGACACCCACTCCTCCTACCTGGATGTACTTGACACCATCAAGGTACCCCCTAACACCCTGATCCTTGGTGACTTCAACTACCCTACCATAGACTGGGTGACCTATTCCTGCACTAATGCACTCACCCAATGATTCCTTGACTTCATCAGTTCTAACTGACTAGACCAGCTCGTCTCATACCCCACAAGGGGAGATAACATTCTGGACTTGGTTCTCACCAACATGGGCAACTGCTGCACCACTCTCATAGTATGTTCTTCCCTGGTGAGATCAGATCATCAGCCTGTTTCATTCAAAGTTTCTCTCCCACCGAATCCCCCTCCCAACTGTAATCAGGCTAAAAAACTTCTCAAAAGCTGACTACAGCCTTCTAAGGGAGGGTATCAGTAGCTTCACACAACAGCCCCCCTCAGAGGATGCAGACAGCTATGCTGAACAATACACCAGTGCAGTATACAAGCACCTGTACAACTGCATGGACTCAGCCATACTCAACAGAACTAAAACCCACTTCTCAAGGAAACACAAACCTCCCGCTCCTCAAGGAAACACAAACCTGTCTGGTGGACAGCATCTATCAACAGGCTTTACAACAAAAGGAAGAAACTGTTGTCTAAGGGTAAAAAGGAACAAATTCCAAATTGAAAAACTCCCTGTTTAGCCACAACAAGCAAATTGGATCACTAGTGAAAACCTCCAAAGCCAATTATGAATCAAAACTAGCCTCTGAAACAAAAGGAAACCACGAAGCCTTCTTCAGTTACATCAGGAACCTCCATGGCAAAGCCCAAGTTTGTTGCAAATTAGTACTTAACGGTATCACTTACACTAATCCTGTTGACTTAGCCAACCTGCTAGCATATAGGTTCAGCACAAACTTCACCTCCCTGCTCCCCAAGGCCCTTTCAGCATCCCTGATACTTGTCCCACACCTCACATCTCCATAGATCAAGTGTTAAAAGCCCTATCCAAGGCAAAGAACACAGCTTCCATGGGACCTGATAGTATCCCAGGCTGTATTCTGTACCATTTCCAGCAAGAACTAGCTTTGCCATTGATCTCCTTATTCAACCACAGCTACAGGCTTCATTCCAGCAGAGTGGAAAACTGACATTGTTATCCCCTTGCACAAAGCTGCTCCACTACTGACCATGAAAATTGTCACCCCATTAGCTTGACAAGTCTGATCTGTAAAGCCATGAAGTGTATTATTATGGATCTCATAAACAAGGACATAGGCAATTTCCAAGCACTTGACCCCAACCAGTTCATATTCCTCAAGGGCAGATCTTGCCTGTTTTACCTGGTTGACTTCTTTGAGACTGTCACCAAGGCCCTGGATGAGGGAAAGTCAGTACATACAGACACAATCCCCCACTTGGGCATCTTCAGAAAGACAAAACACAACTTGGTGTAAATCCCTATCACATCAGTTGAGCGGCCACATGGCTCACCAACAAGACCCACAAGGTCAAACTAGGTGCCTCCACCTCTGATAGCAGACCTGCCACTAGTGGTGTTCCCCAAGGATCTGTCCTAGGACCCCTACTGTTTGGCATCTACTTCTCAGAGGTCCAGGCAAAGACGAAAAAACTGTGGCTGACCAAGTTTGTTGGGCAACTGTAAGTTGGCTGCTGTCATTGACTCCCCCAAATGATGTTAACTTACTGCAAGAAGGTCTCACAGCTACAAATCACTGGTGCGAAAGTCATGGCCTCAAGTTAAATGCAAAAAAAAATGTATCATCATACCATTCAGCAAAACCCTGCTGATTACCACATCAACAACTACTCCCTGTCATAAGATACCTGGGTACTCAGGTTGACAATATCATGCAGCAGCAGTGGTCAGAAAAGCCTTTTACTTGGTTCATCTCAAAGGGACTGCATCCATGTAAAGGGATTGCATCCAGAAAAAAGGAGGTCATTACCTCTCTATACTCCTCCCTCATTAGACCAATAATTGAATATAATGGCCCATTTGGTATGTACCTCTCCATACATCTCCACCAACTAGAAAGGCCACAGAAATATCCCACAAAGAGAATCCATGGCCTCCAACACCTGTCGTATGTAGATAAGCTCAAATCACTATCACTCTACTCTGTATTGTACAGATTGGTCAGAGGTGATCTGTGTCTCGCCTACAAGGCAATCTAAAACCCTGCCCTACTAGAGATGCTCCATATCCATAAGTCTAACTCCTCTCGTATTACCCACTCGAAAGGCTTGAATCTAATATGCAGTATCAACAAAACCTGCTGGAGAGACAGGTTTGTCTCCCAGAGGCTGTCCCATCTCTGGAATGGACTTCTCATACTCATCAAACAGAGTACCTCACTGAACATCTTCAAGCACAATCTTGATGAGTGGATGGGAAACCACAAATTTTTCCCAGGGGTTCCACCTGTGTCCCTCACTGACAGGGGCAACACGTGCTGACTGAGGTTTCTTTTTTGGGGATAAACTCTTGGTTAGGCTTGTAAGGGCGCCAGGGCCATTAGCCTAGTAACCTCCTATGATACTGTGATAAGGCCACTCACATTCCAGGATAATACGGACAACATAGCCATCATGATAAAACAAATATTGCTGCCACATATTGCACATAACAGTTTTTTTGAATGTGCATTTCCAGCAGTTTGTGTTGGGTGGTTGTGGTGGTGCAGCAGTTAGCATTGCTGCCTCACAGCAAGAGGTTCTTCAGTTTGATTCTCATCTGGGGTGCCTTCTGTGTGGAGTCTGCATGTCCTCCCTGTAGTCGCTTGGGTTTCCTCTGGCTGCTCCCATTTCCTCCCACATTCAAAGATGTGCTGCAGGTGGACTGGACACTCTAAATTGGCCCTAGGTGTGAGTGAGTGTGTGTGTGTACCTTCTGTGGAAGGTTGGGCACTGGGCTGGTAACTCATCACCATAAAACTCCACTGCTAATCATTCTGAGGACTGTTGTTCCTCTGTGGTGACCCCTAGTGGGAAAAGCCAAAAGAAGAAGATTTCCAGCAGTTTGTGTTACATGCATGTACTAATTTTTAGCAGGCTAATCTTTTGAACCATTTCTTTTCATCTCCATTTATTTATTTATTTATTTGACATTTGTTGACCAGGTTGGTCCATCTGGGCCGAGGCCCTTTTTCAGTGGAGACCCGGGGAGAAAAGCTCCAGAGTTACAAAATGTATGCAAGTTACAATAATAAAAACATTTATTAATACACACAAAAAAAACTAACAATGTAAAACAAGTATACAATGATAATACTAATTACAGCTTCTATACATTGTTGGCTAGCTATGTATATAACGCAGGTAGTCCAGGAGAGATTGAATTTAAAGTAGAGAGAGTGGAAGCTAGTAATGAGTGATTTGGTAACAGTGAAGGAGAAATAAAAGTGCAGCAGTAGTTGTTGATCATTCTACTGGTGAGGAGAGATATATAGTAAAGGACAGTTAGGGGTAGGAGTAGGGAAAGGGTTTAGTGGGGAAAAAGAGAGGGTGAGTTTGGAAGGAGGTAGTGTTAGGTACTAGTAGAAGAAAGAGAAGTGAGAGATTGGGCTGGAGAGGTGGGTTAGTCGGGTGGCTGAGAACAGAGGCAGAGTTTATTTAAGCTAAGGTGATTTCTCACAGTCTTTTTGAATAGAAGTTTGGATGTAGTGTTATGTATGTCTAGTGGGAGTTTATTGCAGTGTTTGGTCGGGTAATAGCTGTACAGGTTTTTGCCTATGTTGAGTTTGGGTTTGGTTATGGTCAGAACCTTTGTCATATGGTTTGAACCTGTGTCACATTTCTCAAGACATTTTGTTTTAATCAAAATGCTCAAAAAAACTAAATGTGAAACACCCCCATCCCCTACTAACTTGGAACAGACAAAACTATGTACATCTCCAAAACATGAAGTTTAACCCTCCAGAATGGAACAATTGCCCCAAATTGATGGCTGCACCTACAGGCATTATCTAACCTAAAATTAAGGTTACCCATGCTAAAGAGCAAGCTACAATCTGTGCTCTCACTTACACTAATTGCTGTCTTTCTTTTCTTATCTGTCTTCACCTCCCAGATATGAAAAAACAGCTTGCATGCTTTCAGAAAATATAAACTTTTAGCCCTAAGAAAAAGTGCACTGACTATCTTTAAATTAAATGATGTTGTATACTGTCATATTAACTGCATTAAAGTATTAAGGCTGCTAGGGAGGGTGTTACCTCTTATTTACTTCCCATTATTTAAAACTTAATATTTTTCACTGAACTGTTTGCCGTTGTATCCTTAAATTTTGCATTTCCCCAAGCAAAAAATACTCAGAATTATCATGATTAACTGCTTGCAGCTGCAGACAACTTGTCCCCATGGAAATTTACTCGGCGATTAGCCTCTGTAAATTTCACTCAGAAAATAATGCATAGTTGTTCTCAGTTGCAGGCACCTCAACTCCACTGAACATTTGCCAGTGAAAAACGAGCCAGCTAATACCTCTGCATTTGTAAGAATCTTAGCATTTTCATGGTTTTCATCATATTTTTAAAGCTGGCATGCTTACAAGAACACTTGTTTACAGCTTAATCCAAAAAAACCCCAGAAAATCCCAGTTCTACATATAATATAATCAGTGCACTTTTACACCCCATCCCCATCCCAGCAGCCCAAGATCACAGCAACTGAATGTTAAACTTGCTTTTTCTCAGCCTTTTTTCTCTTGTTAGTCTGTAAAATCTATATTTCTTACAACTTTTTTACATTATTATCTTTGACCCAAACAACTGGCAATGAAAAGACTCACCCCACATTTAAAATATCCCTGAGTACACACTACACAAAACTGTTTTAGTGTATGTAACATGCAGTTTATATTACAAAATGTTTTATACAAATATTAATAAGAGTAAGACATGTTTTACTTGCAGTTAGTCTCCCCCCAATAGTGTCCTTCAAAACATTAATGATATAACGTGGGGTATATGCATATACAGTCTACTCACAAGTTTAACAAAGCCACCATATTTCACAAATGTGATAAGATGCTTTATAGTCTTCCATTTATTCACTAATTTCAGAGTTGCTGGTTTTCTTCCTGTCCGTTTCTATCTGCCAACACCAGAAGGTACTGCTGATTGTTTAGTGAAATACTCTGCTTTTTCCTCTCTCTCTCTCTCTCTCTCTCTCTCAAGCATTTCCTTTGGAATACTAGAAAAGGTTTCACTGGCAAAGTCTCTCTATGAACCTTACCATCAGAATAATGAAAAGCAGAATCCCCTTCTGCTTGCTGACTCACTTTTTGTTGGATATTTTTTATTTCATCTTTAGCTTGTTCTGCATAAAAAATGACGTTGATCCTCCAGGAAAAAAACAGTTTGAAAACAGCTGGATACAGCAGCTTGAATCTCATACCTGCTTCTTGACATTCCATGATTGCTGGAATAAATTTGCTTCTCTTCTGCCTGGTGTACAGTAAATAATCTTTTATAAAAAATAGTCTGCTATCTCCAGTTTTTAATACTTTGCCCTTCTGCCACAATTTTGTCAGGATTAACTCTTTCTGCTGGTGTGCTTGCTTGCTTTAATAATATAGGTCTTGATTGCTTTCTCATGGCCAGGTTTGTAGCATACACTTCATGTGCCCTTTCATTTAACAAATTCTGCTGTGGAACATCAGTCCAGTGGCTTATTTGTGCTTTCATAAAACTAATACAATCTGTTCCTTCCAGCTTCTCTGGTACAGCTGAAAATCTCGGGTGTTCTCTGCACACTCTGTCTTCTAACTCTACTATCTTTTTTTAAAGTTCTTTTTGAGAAACCTCATATTCAGCCAGCTTTTTCTTCATGTCAGCCTCTGATTGTTGCACTTTCTTCAGTTCATCTGAATGGATAGTCAAAGCTTCTTCCATTATTTCCAGTATTTTTGGAATTGATATATTCATTCAGTATTTCATTATTTTAATCACTGCTGATTTATTTTTCCTCTAAATTACTGGAAGCCATCTCTTCAACTGATGCTAAAGTTTGAACTACTTTTTTCTGAAGAGCTGCAGAATCCTTCCTAGGCAATGTTTTCTATTCACCTTTTCTGAGTGATTTTCTTTTAGGTTTTCTAAATTTCGTTTTTGTTGGCATCCAAGCAGTGCATTTCATAGCCGTTAACTGAATTTTACCAAAACATTTTCAATGGCACCCCTTTTTCTCAGTTGCTGTTTTCAGACTGGGAGAGCTAAAGTTATACTGTTGATCAGTGTGCAGCCATCTTGGAAGTCCCTGAACCTCTGAATCTTGTCTATACAGTGTATCATAATACTTTACAATTACAGCCATAATTTTTTTTCCGGGACCACTCCTACCCTAACATTCTCATAATTCTTATTTTAATTCCTTTAATTCTAGTTGTTCCATCTCTCATTTGTTTACATTGTGTCCACATTTCTAATCTTTAGTTTACAATTATCTCAGTTCTTTACAAACTCTTCACTGCTTAATTTCAAATCTAAAAAGATTTCAGTTGTAGTTTGATCTAGTCAATCATTAAATGATTTACTTTTCAGAAGAAATATTGGAAAATGACAAAGATTATCACACTAGAGATTTACTTGCTTACAAAGCTTAATTTGTGTAGATGCATAATCTAACCATGTCACAATATTCTTTCAATATGTAGCATCTATTAACATCTGTCTAATCTTAGGCATGAACCATATTTCTCTGAATGTTACTTGACTAAGCCCAAATCGTCATCACCATCATCATCATCATCATCTTCAACTGCCGTTTTCTACATGGGATCAGGATGTCTTGTCAGCTGTCACCATCTCTCTCTCTCTATTCAAGTCACTCTCCTGTCATCTTCACCACTCATGCCTGACTGTAGCAGATCTTCTCTCACACAATCCATCCATCTCTTTACTGGACAGCAGTATTTCCTCATTCCTTCTTCCTCTCTGTCCCAAATCATCTTCACCAGATTGTCCCTGCTTTTCTGCACGTGTCCAAACCACTGTAATCTGTTCTATTTTATCTTTTCTGCAATTGGAACTACTTTAACTTCTGCTCTTATGTCCTCATTTCTTCATCTATTTCACAGTGTGCATCCTACCACCCACCTCTGGCACTTCATCTCCATCACTTCTAACTTCCTTAACTCCTCTGTCTTTACTGCCCATGTTTCAGTACCATACAGTAGTACTGGTCACACCACTGTTTTGTACACCTTACTTTAAAGCTTCTTTGGCATTCTTCTATCATACAATACACCTGACACTCTGTGCCAGTTGGCTGCTGCCCCTATGATTCTAACTTTGACCTTCTCATTCAGACTTCTCTTCTCCTTCAGTACTCTTGCTGGATACTTGAAGCTGTTAGCCTGTTTCACTATTTTCCCTTCTATCTCAATTCTCAACTTCTTCTGAACTATACCAATTGCTGCAATTACAACTATCTTATCTGTATTCAGTTTCATCCCATGTGCCTTCAGTTTTGCATTCCATTCCTGTATCCTTTGCTGACATTTTTGCTCAGAGTCTGCCTGTAATGCCACATCATCTGCATACAGCAACTTTGTTGATCTGTCCCGCCAACCTGTTTGCTAATGTAGCTCATCACCAGTATAAACAGCAGTGGGCTTAGAGTTGAACCTAGGTCCAAACCCACTCCCACTCTGAACCCTTCTGTGAGACCGAACACTGTTCGTACTTGAGTCATTGGATCCTTGTACATTGCCTGCACTAATTCTACTAACGTTTTTGGGATTTTGAACCACTGCATGACTGCCTAAATCAGCTTTCTTGGGACCTTGTCATATGCTTTCTCCAAGTCTAGGAATTCCCATTTGGACTCTTACCTCATGTCTAGCTTCTAAACAATTATCTGTCTCACTGCAAACATCAGATCACTTGTGCTGCATCCTGATCTGAATCCGAACTGCTAATTTTCCATCTTACTTTCTACAATTCTGCATATTCATTTACCAGTTACCCTCTCCAGAACTTCCATGCAATGTGACAGGAGTTTGATACCTCTCTACTGCCCACAGCTGTAAATGTCTCCTTTGTTCTTGAACACTGACACAAGTATGGTTAATCGCCAGTCATCTGGGATATGTCTTTCTCTCCACAATGCTATGAGTACCCTCAGGAGCCATTTCTCCCCTATCCTATCTAAGCCCAAATACATGCATATATTTCTCTGTGTATCTGCCATTTACTGGTACTGTATGATATGATGGCCCTCCAAAGATGTCTTCCTTATTTCCTATAGTGTTCCAATCTCCTGCAACTACCATACATCTTTGATGAAAGGCTATAGCTTCTCACATAATATTATTCTGTATCTCATTGCTTTTGGTAGAATATTTATTGCAGTCAGTATAATTCTTCAGTTAATCTGTTATCACTGTAAATCTTCATATCTTAATCTACATTTGCTCCTCTATCTTTAGTTACATATCCTTTTAAATTAATATTAAGACTCTTTTCTTTTGCTCTCCTTCTATTCCAACAAAGAAAACATAGTTATCAATTTTCTTTCTTTTTTTTTTTAATTTCTCCAAATCTTCTGGGTTTCTAATACCATGATGGGAATGGACCCTATTCCTAAATCAAAGTACAATTAAAGTTCATGAAATTAGTATTGTTTTAATCTTTGATGTCAGCCAAAAGTGTTCTTCACAGCACCCGCAATGTGCCTAGTAATGACTCCTTTTGTAGTTTACACAGAGTTACATTGATTGGTAACATATCTAAGTAGGATTGTAGATTCTTTTTTTTAAAAGACCCGTTGCTCCTACTACTATTGGAACTGTCTGGGTATCTTTCTTTCACAATGCTCTCATTTCTGCCTGCAGATCCTGATATTTTATGACTTTATGTTTCTCTGTACACAAGACACTGTAGTCACTGGGTGTGGCAATTTCAATGATCAATGCTACTCTTGTCTTCTTTTCTTGGACCACTATATCCAGTTTTCTAGCATCTATCTTTTGAACTGTTGGTAATGGATGATCCCATGTGATGTAGACTTCTGCATTTTCTATGATGCTTTGTGGCTCATGTTTCCAGTGTTTTCCGGCCACTTCACTACCATAATGTTTGCACAATCCCCAGTGCAACAGTCACGCCACATTATTATGCCTTTCAGTATACAGTCTTTCTGCCATTAGTATGTCGCAACCAGCAACGAGATGTGCAAATATTTCCAATTCGGTTTTACAAAACCTATATTTGTCTGTTTCTCCCACATGTTTAATGGACTTTATAAACCAACGTGTACGCAGCCCACTATCTTGGGCCACCAATATTAACTTTCATCTCTTGGTTTGAATTCGCCTCTCCTTAACCATTCCTGTGTTCATTCCTGATCAACATGAGGTTCTTCCAGAAGTTTTCTGTACGTGCAACTATATTTATGCCATTTCACACTTCTTGCCTTCTCATCTGAGCCATCACCTTATATTCTTTCTTTTGTTTTTTTGGCACATTCAGTTGCTGCCTGATTTTTATCTACTTCTGGTTGTATTTCCATTCTTGTTTGATGCCGATAAGCTTCTGCTAGATTAAGCAGAGAAGTCATTTTAGATTTATTCTACTCATGTTTCAAAACTTTCACTACATTTGGGTCTTGTGAGGTCAGCAGATATGTGTGGAGTCCCACAATTGCAGATCTATACATATAATCAATTTCAAGGAGGCTCATCCCTCCTTTGGAACGGGGAATATATAATCTTGGTATGCACTGATTTTTATATATCATTTGGTGAGCATGACGCATCCTTCTTGTTTCCTATCTAATGTATCCAACACATTTTAAGGACAGTCAATCACGCCAAACCTGTAAGTTAGGACAGGAACAGCAAATTGGTTTGCAGCTTGGATTTTGTTCCTAGATGTCAGTGCTGTTTTCAGGATTAATTTAAGTCTTCTGAGGTATTCCTTACTAAGTTTTATTTGCATTTGTTCATGTTTTATTGTTGATCCTTCATCAATTCCCAAATATTTATACACTCCTTCTTGCTCAAGTTCTTTTATATCACATTCTTGTCCCAAACTGATGTTTTCTTGGTGCTGCAGTTTTCCTGCTTTAAAGATTGCTTTTGCACATTTACCAAGACCAAATGACATTCTTATATCATCTGAAAAAGTTTTGACAGCCTGCAGTTGTGCTTTCAGTTCCTCATCTGATGAACTTTACAGTTTTAAGTCATCGACAAAGAGAAGGTGAGACGTCTTTGCACTTTGTTGTTTTCTAGGAGCCATGGCCTAAGCTGTTGAGTAAACAGCTTAATAGATTAAGGGCAAGCAGAATAGTAACAGTGACAGAGAGTAACCCTGGAATATCCCCCTTTGAATTTTTATCCCTGGGATAATAATTTGTCCTTTATCATGGCTTAATTGCAAAGTAATCTGCCACTGTTTCGTGGTCATTGTAATGTAGTCGATCAATGTGGGGTATATCTTATACATTTTAAGCACTCTTTTATCCATGAATGAGGAATACTATCAAATGCTTTTTGTAGTCAATCCATGCCATACTTAGATTCTTCCCCTTTTTTCAGTTCTCCATTACGACTTTATTTAACAATAAATTATCCTTTGTTCCATATGACTTTCTTTTATTGCCCTTTTATTCTACTGCCATAATTGAGTTTTGTTCTAAATGACTATAAACTCTGTCGGCATCAATTCCCG
This sequence comes from Protopterus annectens, assembly GCF_019279795.1. Classification (NCBI taxonomy): domain Eukaryota; kingdom Metazoa; phylum Chordata; order Ceratodontiformes; family Protopteridae; genus Protopterus; species Protopterus annectens. The sequence goes on from NC_056728.1 coordinate 967,959,640, forward strand.
TGTATAATTTAAATGTCGTCAGAAGACAAGTTATTGGTATATAATTTCTAGGGTAGCTTGCAGGTTCACTCTTAAGTAGGAGCATTGTTTTTCCTGTTGTTAGCCAGGTTGGTGTCTGTTCTGGATGTGCATATAAATAGTTCTTACTCATGGCTAAATCTTTGTGCAAAGATGTTAATACTTTTAACCAGAAGTTAGGTATTGCATCTGGGCCTGGGGTTTTCCAGTTAGAGGCTTTTCTTATCTTTGTTTCAATCTCTCTAGCTGTTACTTCATCCCATTGTATATCCTGTACCTTTAAACTTCTTATTCTTTCTTTTATTTCTTCTATCCATTTAGCATATTTGTTATGTTCTACAGGATCTTCATAGATACCTCTCCAAAATGTATCTATTTCTTCTTTTTTTAGCTGTCTTTCAATTCCTTTTACCTTCTTTCGCAGTTCTTTATAAAACCTTTTTGGGTCTTCAATAAATTGCTTATTTTGCACTTTTCCTTTACATTTATCTTCGTATCTTCTAAGTTTTTCTGCCTGTGCCAAAATTTTTAGTTTGTTATTTGCGATAGTACATAATAGATCCTGGTCTGTTCTAATATTGCGCATTGCTTTTATCACATCTATCTTTCTTAGTATTTTGTTGATCTATTCCCTCTTCTATAGTCTTCTAACAGTGACAGTTCTTGTCTTAATTGCTTTATAATTTTCTCCATTCAATATTTCCATGATGATATTTGATTTCTCCCCTTCCTTTCCCTCACTACCCTGTGTTCTTGTGATAGAACTTTATCAGTTATTAGTTTAACTGCACAGTAATATATCCTGTTTACTTCTGTTATATCACATGGATCTCTATGAACAGTCCTAATTACTGTGTTCATTTGTTTTATCAGACTTCTAACTTTTTGGGTTTTATTAACCTTCTGCAGTCTATTTCTTTCATTGATCTTGATATATCTGTCCATGTCTATTACATCAAGCAAGTCTTCTCTTAGCTCATTTTCTTCCAAACTTAGGGCACATCCTTTGTTTTCCAATTCCTGCAGGAATTCTACAGAAGGTTCTATAGCATCTTCCTGTGACACAGTCTCATCAATTTCATCCTGTGCCATCTGTTGCTCTATCATATGGGAGCTCACTGGTCTATCACTCCTCAACATTGACTGCATCAGAGTTTTCATAGTTTACTGTTCCTTCCCTTGATATCTAGCTTCAAATGAACATTTATACTGGTTTCCTGTGGAAGTCTCCAAATAATCTTCATATGGCACCTGAACAATTGCTTCCTGTTCCACTGGTTTCCCCTTAATTTGGATATCCATTACTCTATCCTGTTGTGGTACTTTCTGAATTAGATTTTCTACACTAAATCCTTCACTTTGCAGGTACTCCACAACCTCAGTTTCTATTTCTTTAACTTCTCCATTACTGGTCTCCTTTTCTACTTTTCCTCTTTGTCTTCTTATTTTTTTTGTATTGTAAAGTTTTCCATGTCTGGATTCCTTTGTTTGTATTTCTCTTCAAATATCTTTTGTGCTGCTCTTTTTGTATTGGATAGTTTTGCTTTCTCCTTTGCACAAATATTACACCATATTAAATCTCTTTTTCTTTCCCATGTCCATATTTTTTCTTCAGATGTTTCCTGATATTCCTGTTTCTCCCTGCTTTGGGGACTCACTACATCCTGCTGTGATGTAACCTGTGTTAGACCTACATCAAATCCTTCACTTCGTAGGCACTCCTTAACTTCAACTTCTATTTTTTTAACTTATACTTTACTGATCTTCTTTTCTATGTTCCATATTTGTGATATTATTTTTTTTATTGTGAAATGTTCCATATCCAGATGCCTTTGCCTGTATTTCTCTTCAAATATTTTTGGGGCTGCCTTCTTTACTCCTTTGCATAAATATTGCACCATATCAAATATCTATTTCTCTCCCATATCCATATTTCTTTCTTATACTTTTCAAATATCTCTTTGTTTTGTTGTTTATATTTTCACACTTCCTCAGATGTTTCTTTTTCCAAACAGATCAAGATGTATTGATCTATACACTGTTTCTCACAAATCTGTTGTATTAATGAACACACATTTTCATTTGAAGCTTCTGACAGTTTTTCTTGCAGAAGTATTTTTCTTTCCTCTGATTTCTCTCTTAATTATTTTTTGTATCTTGTGTCTGGAAATTCTTGGCTTTTTGCATAATAGTAATAATACATAATTTCTTTCTTATCCTCAATAGTCCACTTTATCGTTTTATGGCTTTTCTTTGGCCTTTCAGTTTTTGTGATTTTTGTGGAATACCTCCTTCTACAACAAGGGGGCATCCTTCCCCTGGGCCTGGCCTGGCCCCATTGTAGGAATGTTTCCATATTTGGAGGATTCAACACTGTCATCTTTTCCAGTCCTGGCACCAGTGTGCCTACCAGGATTGGGCACCCAGCTATCTTTTTTAGTTTTTGACCTACTTCTCTCCATGATATATGCTATATAAATACAGTCTATATATCAGTGTTGCCTTGGTGAGATTTTGTGAAAACAGGGTCCGCCTAGTGAAGGTACTCACCAAGACTTGAGGACGAATTAAATGTTAGCACTACAACTATCCTTTGCTTGCTGATTTTTCATCTCTCTATTCAGGCCCATCTACAATATGTTCATGCTGTTTAGGACTCAGATGACTATTCTATAACATTATTATCTGTGTAGTACTATTGTAAATATGTTAGTATCCTCGCCTGTGTTTTGTGTGTGTCAACCAGCTCATTAACATTCCAAACCAATAAAGCAAATTGTGTAAAGTAAAGCTTATATTTTACTTTACTCAACTTATATTCTTTGCCTTTTTATTACAAATTGGTTCTTTTTAGTTTGTTTCTATCACTTTTTGTCACTTTATATGCTTTTGTGTATTATTGCCTCAATCATACCTGATTTCTTATTAGAACAGACATTTCCTTCCAAACTCAAGAAATAAACAACATATTAGCAATATACATATTTTGCAAGGCGATACAGCTGATGTTCTTTACAATAAACAGACTTAGTCTTCATCCAGACTTCTCTAATCACTCTCCTTTTGGGCTAGGGGAATGTATTTCACTTGCCTGTAGCATTATATTTCTGAAGCTGTCCCTCTATCCTCATGTTGCTACATAGCCAGGCTATTTTACATTCTTTCATATTGATTTCTACAGGTTGTTCATTCTTGAAGTCAGTACCCATTTTAAACATATCTTTTGTACATTTTGTTAGATATTTCAAAATCTATAGCTATTTTAAAATGTCAAGCTTACCTATCAAGACCCAGATGACTCCACTCTCTTGCAATCAGGCATAGCTTATCAAGGAAGACAGGCTGCATTTCAACAGCATTGGAGACAGGTCAGACTGCATACTGAGAGGCTTCTACTCAGAAGCCTCATAACAAATGTGTCTTTAGCCAAGCAAGATACAAAATGACATGAAGTAGTTAATTCCTAACTGGAGCTTCTGATCTCAATTGCTTTAAAACATATTCCAGTGTGATTCATTTACATTTTAATTATACAAAACAACTTTTGTCTGCACATTTATTTCCCTGCATTTACACCACTTCCCTCAGTCAGTGTTTCAAGTGCATTAGATTTGTAAGTATTGCTTTCTACCCTTTCAACCAAACGCTGTGCACATGGGTGCTGCACGGCCGGAAGATACCATAAGAAAACACAGTTGGCCAGCAGAAATCAAGGCCACTAACACAAAAACATTAGTGGATGAAAAGACTTTATTAAACAGACCGGTTTCGGCAATAAACTGCCTTCTTCAGTGTTGAATAAACAGACATAATAACTATTTTGTAACATGCTAATTTATATATACCCTCAACCAATGAAACCACTGGTATACTCCTGCCAGTCATGAATAAAACATGAACCGGCAATCAGTTAAAATTAATAAACATTAAATATGAGACCAAAGCAAAAACATAGTTAAAAAGAAACCATAATAGTATATATATCTCTAAATATGACTATAATGACCTAGTAATACACCACATAATAGTGGCTAAAAGTATATTGTTATATGCAACTGCACCATAGAAATGGATAGATTAATTGTATATAGAACCACTACATGTTAACAACAACTATATAAGCAAAATAAGCCTATATACTATTAATACAGTGGAATCCAACATGAATGTACAGGTAACATAATGAATCAACACTTTAAAGAAAATAATTTACAAAAATAAATAATAATATCTGAAACCAGATAAAATTAAGAATCCAATCATGGAAAAAACATATGCATAAAGCCTGTAAATATAATACCAATGGTGAGCTGCAAGTAACCCAATCAAAATGAGAATGTCCCATTCTTCATGAAAATTGTGGTTATAAATGGTCATTAAGTCCTGGTGAAAATAACACACCCAGAGTGATAATCCAGTATTTTACCTTATGATTTAGAATACTGTGCCATCCTTGAGGATTACTTCTATCACCGACAATTCGGTCAATAACCATAAACATAAACTGGGCTTGCTGATGTTGCAATACATGATGATAGAGAGCATTTGTTTCCCACTTGTTCTTGATGTTGCTTCGATGTTCATTAATACGAGTCATGAGTGGTCTCGAAGTCTGACCTACATAAAAAGCCAAACATCGGCAAATTGCCAGATAGATCACCCAGTCACTACTACAATTACCAAAAATTTTGCAATCAAATACTTTGCTAGTATTGCGACTAGAGAACTGCTTGGATTTGCTGACCTGTTTACAAGAGCCGCAATGACCACATGGGAAAGTAACCAATAATTCATGCCCAGATATCATAAGCTGTTTGTATATGGCTCCCCCACTACCAATATGTTTGAAGTGAGAAAACATGGAACCCAAAGTTTTTCCTTTCCTATATGAAAACTGGCATTCCTGCCCCAAAATTGTTCTAAGCTGTTCATTGGCCAATAAGATGTTCCAATGTCTATTCATAATATTATTATGTATTCCTGCTTTCCTGTTTGGTTGCTGCTGTGTCTATTCATAATATCCCTGATAACACTACAATTCCTACCATAGGATGTAACAAACCTAATGGTAGTATCAGGGGAATCCCCAGATCGTGTCTTATATTCGAGCAGTGTGTCCCTGTCCATTTCAGCTGAACGAACCCATGCCCTGGAAACGTCTTGATATTTGTACCCCCTGTTGGCAAATCTACGACATAAATCACGACTATCATAGTCCAGTTGTGTATAACTGAGGCATTTCATACACATGAATTGTGATACTGGAATGTTTCTGATGGTGTGGCGTGGATGCATACTAGAGGCATGTAATACTGTATTGTATTGGGGGTATTTGCAAAATACTCTAGTAGCCAAAGTATAGTCTTGATTTCTGGAGATTGTAACATCCAGGAAGTTGATAATTTCCAAATCATATGTCACTGTAAATTCAATTCCCCAGATGTTACCATTCAAATAGTAAAATTCAAATAATTTCTACCCTTTCAGTCAACATAGTATCCCATCAACATCATATAACCGTGCATGCATTCTGAGACCTAGTTCATGAATCACTAGATCTAACTTTATGCAATATCATCTACTGTTTTTTTAATAATAAACATCTTTATTAAATTATCATGTATGTCATAGGCAATCTTACATTTATATAAATTAACATAAACCATACCAACACAATCTCACTTGCAAACATTATACATTACAAACCATGCCAACATAACTGTAGCTGCAAACATTATACATCTCTTATAGTGCATCCAGTCATTGTCAGTCAACCAGTACATAACTCTTTCAGTTCCTGCCTTCTTTTTAACCTTTTTCCTCCTCTGTATGTATTGATCCCATACTTCCCATTTTTCCTATGTAATTTGCTCCTACCTTTTTCCAAAGATCCCATTTCAAGTTGTTTTTTTCTCTGTTATTGCCTTTGCTACTTCTAGTAAAGTTGGTTTAGACTTTGATATTCATTTTTCAGTAATTGCTTTTTTGACAGCCATCATAATTTGACTCAGCAAGGCCTTACTATGTGTAGGCAATTCCGATTCTTTATCATAGCTCAAAATAATTCCTTATTTACACCTATTTGCTCACCCAGCATTTCCAACAGAGCAGTCTACAGGGAAACTTTAAAGTCTGCCAACTCATTACACATCTAGAAAATATGTTCCCAGTTATCTCTTTCTTCCCCACCTCACCTTCATTTCCTGTCTACCTTAGGAAAAATTCTTTGGAGGCTACTCGGGGTATAAAAATACCTATCCAGACACTTCCAATCAAAGATCCTAAATCTTCTAGACTTTGTTGCATATTTAGGTTCACAGGTTAGTACTAGGCTAACTGCCCTTGCGAGCCATTTAAGCCTAGCCAATTATCGCTTGTGAGACTTGAACCCTGAACCTTGTGTTTGTAAGGCAAACACCTTAACCATTAGGCCACCTTCCCATATACCCTCCCATTTTTTCTTTGTGAATTGCTTATCTGATCTCTATTTCCAATCCTTTCTAACCTCCTCTGATTCATTCTTATAGTTACCATGAAATAGTGTATATGTTCTACTAATTATGGCTTTCTTAACAGCGACTTTTGTTCTAGATTCAACTCTACCAGTGCTGTTCTTTCGTTTAGACCCTGTTATTTCTTTCTCTTTGCTTGTACTCTGATATCAGTCCTTGATAGGAAAGGCAATCTTTAACCTGCAGTCCAAATAAATTCTTGGCATCTTGTCTTTCTATTACCTTTCCCTCTGTAGTTATTTGCTCTCAATACCTTGGTTTCTTTGCCTGTTTTCTCCAGTAAATTCCAGCCCCCTCTTGCTTATTGTCTGTATTCCTAACTTGCAGTCATCCCTATTGACAGAATCTCCTGTCTCCATTCCCATACTGGCTTAGTTCTTAGAATAATTTCTGCTATATAATATTCTGTATGATCATTGTTATTCTCTATAAAGGTCTGCATCCAAAATCCCAGTCACTCCTTGTTTCTTGAGCTTCCCACCTGTTTCATCATCATCTACTTTGAATTACAGTTTTCTGCTTGTGCTATATATACGAGCCTTAACTGTACTGTTCTGAACTACCCCTTCAAATTGGATAATTCCAGTCTGCCCTACTCTTTTGGAAGAATAAGCTTATCCCACATGACTTTTGCCATCTTCCCCTCCCAAATAAAATCTTTCTGCTCTTTAGTAATTGTTATCCACAACTTCTCCTCTGGTTGATAAAAATATGCCTGACCTGTATATAAGACTGAAGGGGCTAAAAACATTTTAACTGCTTGTATCTCACTATTGATATCCATATAACAGAGCTTCCATTTTTTTAGTTTTTCTATTATCCTTTGTTTAGTCTCATCCCACATATCCTAAGCTGCCACACCAGAATAATTTTTAATCCATACCGCTGAATGCTTCATTTTATCATGTCCCCGAAAGTATGGATTTTGCTGAACCAATTTGTATCTGGGTACATAATTTACCACTACTGTCTTTGTTTAAGCTTCATTAATTGTGTATCATAAAAATATTTGAAACTGTCTCAATATGTCCCACAGCACTGTAATGCCTTTCTCTGGTTTTGTCAGGCATAAAATAATATCTACTACCATACCAATTATATCCTTGAATTTCTGAGTCCCTTATTTTCTTTGCCAGTGGTTCTAAATATAATGGAAATACCAAGAGGAGTGAGAGGACACCCCTGCCTGGTTCCTCTGCTAAGCAGAGATTATCAGAGAGGAGCCCACCCATTTTAATTTTTGCCTTGATCCCTGATATATCCTCCTAATCAACTTCATAATTTTATCAGTGTATGCAAATGCTTCCATTGCTCTGCTCATAAAGTCCCAGCTTACTCTGCCAAATGGTTTCTCTGCATTAAGACTCAACAACAGCAGTGGTATTTTCTTACATTCTACTTCCCTCTGGATCATCAGTATTCTGTTAATGTTGTCAAATGTTTGCCTCCCCTCCATAAAACTACACTGATCCATATCTATCAATTTTGGCATCACTTTTGCCATTCTTTTAGCCATTATAGACATAAACACTTTATAATCATGGCTTAGTATTGAAATTGGCCTGTATGAAGCTAGATCTGATGGATCTTTAACTTTTTAGGTATTACAGCTACCACCGCTTTCTTCCAGGATGTTCGTACTTCTCCTCTTAAAATACTGTTAAACAAAACCTTCCAAATATTTATCAGTTTTTTCCCTCCTAGCTTCCAAACTTACACAGGAATACCATCTGTTCCTGGGGACTTTCCTATAGATTGTTTATACATCACCATTTATATCTCATCTTATCCTATCCTACCTGTTAGTAATTGAACCTCCTCTCCTTCTAACCTTGGTATATTTAATTTTTCCATAAAAATTTCCATTTGTACGTTTTCTTGATTTCCATACTTCTCTGCTTTATACAGGCTTTAAAAGAATTTCCAAAATATTTCTAATACTTCTACAGGATCCCTTATCTTCCTTGTTATAGGCTCTCTAAGCTTGGTGACAGCAATTTCTACTTTCTGTTGCCTGGGTCATTGTGCTAAAAGTTTTCATGCTCTACAGTTATCAAAAAACAGTTCCTTAAAAGCACTCTTTCTAAACTCATGCATATTATCAAGGTAATCCCTTATTTTATGTTTAGCATTCTGCAGTTGCTCCCCTTCTTGTTCTGTGAGATCCCCCCTACTTTGCACTACTTTAACATTTGTAAGGCCCTCTAAATAATTATTGTTACTTCTTAACCATGACCCTCTTTCTTTTATTTCCACCCTATTTTTAAATTACACCTTAATGTTATCCCACTCCCTAGCTATATTTTCAGAAGTAATTTCTACCCTCTCTAACAACTCCCGAATAATTTTCACTACCCATTCCTTAAATTCCACTCTTTTCAGCAGATAGGTGGGAAAGCGCCAGTTTCTCGTTTTTATTTCATTACTCTATGTTTTTATTTTAGGTATTATTTGCTCATGGATTGAAATAGTTATTGGGTACATATCATGACCTTCAATTAAATGCAGATGTTCCTGTGAAATGTAAATTCTGTTTAGTCTAGCCCAGTTTTTGTATCTTATGCAAATTCGCTCTAAACTCCTAGTACTAAATTCACATCTTTCATGCCAAGTATTTTCATAAATTTCTTCAAAATCTACCCTCCTTTGATATAATTTCCCTTCTGGGCCCATCAGACATGCCTTCACTTTTGCAAATCAAATTCCAGTCCCCACCTATAAGTAATATTCCTTGCTGAAAGCTGATTATTTCTCCCAGAATTTTCTTAAGCTCTATTATAGTAGTTTTTGGTGGAATGTAAATACATGCCAGTGTAATCCTCCTCCCTTGTCAGTAGCCCCTTAGTACTACAAATCTAACATTATTGTCATTTTTATTCTCTTTTATTACTTTTGGAGCTCCTCTTGCAATGTGTAAGTACTACTCTCTTCCTTTGCTCAGGTTGTCAAAGTACATGTTTAATATAGTTCACTTCTCTTTCATTTTTGTATTTATCCATTACCCCTTTAACATTTAAAGACATTATAGAAAGCATTATATTTTTGAGAGATTATTATTCCCACCTTTTATGTATAACAACTTTTTGATAAATGTCTAGTTTCAGCTTTTGTGTTACATGCTTGTACTATTTGGCAGGTTAATATTTTATACAATTGTTTCTTGTCATGTCCATTTGGGCCTATGTCACACCTTACAGAACTTTTTATTTTATTGAAAACCTTCAAGCAAAAATACAGGCACACACCCAATACCCCCTAAAATATATTAAATTAATAATAACACACAAAACTATGCACATAATCAAATATTGAATTGCTACCCTCCTAATAGGAATAAATGTTCCAAACTGACAGCAACACACACAGACTCAAGCTAGCCTAAAAGAAAGGTTATCCATGCTAAGATGCATGCTATACGCTTTGGTTCTATAAAGTGCTGTCTGTTTTTGTTCTATCTTTATACCTCTCTCAGCTGGGAAAACACTTGAAAGCTCTCATAAAACATTTTATCCAAGCCATTTCTCTTTATCAGATTGTCTGCCAGAGACATGACAACCAGACACAAAAGTGTTTACTAAAAAAAAGTCTTTATGATAGTCAATATTCTTTTTTTCATTTACTTGCTTTCTCTTAAAATCTGTTACCAGATTAAGCTAATGGTCTTAACCCAGTCATTCCCCTGTGTAATATGAGAAAAAGCATACTATTTTTTTACTTTGTCATGCTCTTTTAACCAGATATATTGTTTTACATTGCAGAGCCTACATTTTTTGAAACTGAACAAGGAGAAAGAGAGAAGATAAAAATAAAACTAAAGTAACCACCATGACTGATTAATCCAAGCTGTTGTACTCGAAGTTTGATTTATTCAATAAATAAATAAAATGGATGACCGCTTTCACGTAACAAAATGTATGCTTCTTCAGATCCTTAACAGTTTTAAAATAATGCAAGCAAGTTTATATATACACACCATATGACCATTAATACGTTAATTAATCAATTATAGAATCAACTTCTAAAAGAGATAGTTACATATTGTTTAACATTTTATTTGACAGAGCGTGCATACAACACTGGCTTAATATTGATATTGTTATTATTAAGCCCAGGTGTTAGATGAACTCGAAGTCTTAAAATCCATCGCAGCTCAATTCTTTCTAAATAACTATTATTATCTCCCTCTTTTAAATTTAACTTTACTTGTAATATCCTAAAATTAAAACTATGTCCTTCCTGTTCCATTATATATTTAGCTAAAGCATTTTGTGTGTTCTTATTCTTAATGTCATATAAGTGTTGATATATTTTGTCTCTTAATCATTTCAGAGTCTTTCCTACATAACAACTTTGACAACAGTTGCAACTAGCAAGATAAACTATATTAGTCCTATTACATGTAGCATAAAATCTTGGTTCAAATAAAAAAATGTATACTTGGAAGTTGGTATCTTTGTTCTTCACAGATCACTTCACACATTTTACATTTCCCACATGGGAATGTACCTAAGCGTTCATAATGTGTAACTACATCCTTACTCTTCTCTCCACATAATAGACGCTTTAGGTTTTTATTATTCTTGTAGGAGAAACTAGGTGTTTCACCTACCCATCTCTTAGTTTCTTCATCCATAGTTAAAAGATGCCAAATTTTCTTTATTATGTCAATCATTCTCCTATTATTTGTATAGTTAGTCATAAAACAAACTTGTTTCTTGTTCTCATTCTTTCTACTTATATTTTTATTGTCTACTGAAACAATTCCTTCTGATTCTCTTTGTTCTATTTTCATTTTTGCCCTTTCTAGTTCTATTTCTTTATAGCCTCTTGCCAATAACATCTCTAATCTCAATACTTCTTCTTCTACATCTTGTGGAATATTAGAAATTATTTTTATTCTTTTCATCTGTCCTTCTGCTATATTATTAAACACGTGTCATAGATGCATACTACTATGATCTAATATGCTATTTCTCCAACATTCTTTCCAATATAGTTTAGTATTGACATTCCCCTGTCCATCTATATATATTGTTACATCTAAATAGTTCACTGCTTCATATGAATAAGTAGCTGTGAACTTTAGAAATGATGTTGTTGATTCTAAATATTTTATATACTCATTTAGGGATTTTTTCTTGTCCTTCCCAAAACATGAGAATATCATCTACAAAATGCCTGTATGTAATTATATTTGTGCTCAAAGCATAACTTCTTAAATATTGTTTTTCCCAATGATATACAACTAGATTTGTGTATGAATGTGCGCATGGGGTGCCCATTGCTACACCCCATTGCTGTAGATATAATTGTTGTTCATATATAAAAATATTATTAGATAGTACTAGATCTAATAGAGTGCATATTTGCATGTTCTCTTCATTGCTAACTGTTGTTACAGTATTAAGTATTTCTCTTACTGCCTCTATTTATAACAACTTTTTGATAAATGTCTAGTTTCAGCTTTTGTGTTACATGCTTGTATTATTTGGCAGGGTAATCTTTTATACAATTATTTCTTGTCATGTCCATTTGGGCCTACGTCACACCTTACAGAATTTTTTATTTTATTGAAAACCTTCAAACAAAAATACAGGCACACACCCAATACCCTCTAAAACATATTAAATTAATAATACACAAAGCTATGCACATAATCAATGAAAAAGTGCACTATTTTTTATTTTGTCATGCTCTTTTAACCAGATATATTGTTTTACATTGCAGAGCCTACATTTCTTGAAACTGAACAAGGAGAAAGAGAGAAGAAGGGAGAAAAATATCTAAAGGAAAAAAACAGGCGCACCTATTTAAATTAGAATCCCCATTACACTTAAAAATAACTGAAAAAACTTTACTTTATAACAGGCAAAGAAAACCGTGCAACATTTAAATTGTACTATTAAGAAAAATGTGTTACTTACAGTTAGCTTTCTTCCTCCTTTTCCCTCTCCTAAGCATTTTTCTGAACATTAATGACCTGAAGTAGGGCATATTCTTTAGCGTCCCCTATAAGTTTAAGAAAATGCAAGAAAATCTAATATTTCCAGATTCTGTTGTTCTGTTCCTGTTCATCTCCTTCTCCCAATCCCTATCTCTGTTTTATTTCCAAAGTACTCTTGATTCTTCTACTCAACTATTGTGCTTTCCCCCTCTTTTAAGCATTTTCTTTTGAAACAATGGAAATGTTTTTACTGGCACAGTCTCTCTGTGGTCCTTATTATCAAAAGAACAAGAAGCAGAATCTTCTTCTGTTTCACAGCTCACTGTTTTTAGACAAACTTTTGTATTTCTTCCTTAGCATGTACTTCATCAAAATATGATTTTGTTCCTCCAGGAAAATATTTTGAAGATAGCTGGGTACAGCAGTTTGAATCTCACACCTGCTTCTTGACATTCACTGATTAATGGGATACATCTACTCCTTTTCTGCCTGGTGTACAATCAGTAGTCATTCTCCACAAACACTCTGCTATCTCTTACTTTTAATATGCTGTTCTTCTGTCACAATTTTGTCAAAATTAATTCCTTCTGCTGATAAGATTGCATCTTTACTATTGAAAATCTAGGTTGCTTTCTCATACCCAGGTTTGGAGCATACACACGATGTACTCTTTCAATTAATGTGGAATACCAGTCTAGTTGCTTATTTGTGCTTTCACAAAATTAATACAGTCTGTTCCTTTCAGCTTCTTGGGTACAGCAGAAAATTTCAGGTTTTCCCTACATACTCTGTCCTCTAATACTATTATTTTCTGAAACATCTCTTCTTGTACAGTCTCATATCCAGCCAGCCTTTTCTTCATTTCAACCTCTGAATTTTGCAGTTTTATCACCTTAACTGATATCTGTTTAAAGCTTCTTTCATTTTTTCCAGCCTTTTATTGTTTGAGTTAATGTATTCCATTAGTGTTTTGTTTATTTTTATCATGTCTGTGTGCAGTTGCCTTATACTTCCCTCTAGATTATTGGAAGTCATGTCTGGAGCTTGCACTGCTTTTTGCTGAATAGCTACAGTACTTTTCCCTATCACTGCTTTTTCATCACCTTTTGTAGCTGATTTTCCTTTGGGTCTCTGCATTTCTTTTTTCCTTAAATCCAGGCAGTGCACTTACTAGCCAGTTACTTAAATTTGCCCAGAAATCTAGGTCTATTGGCTTTCTCTGCTAAATTTCTGTTTTCAGACTGGGAGAGACAGAATTAAGCTGTTACTCAATGTGCAGCCATCTTGGAAGTCCCCTCTTTGCTTATACTCTTAGTCCAAATGTCTTTTTGGCCTCTTCCCCTCTCTACTATCTTTCTCTGTCTAGTTATTTGCTCACAGTACCAAGTTTCCTTTGCTTGCTTTCTACAGTACATTTTAGCCCCCTCTTGCCTATTCTGTGTACCCCTAACTGCAGTAATCTCTATTGGCAGAATCTCCTTTCTATGTTCTCATGTTGGCTTAGTTCTTAGAATACTTTCTGCTACTTTATGAATATAATATCCTGTATGGCTGTTGTTATTCTCCTTAAGGATCTGCATCACAAATCTCATTCTGTCTTTTTTCTTGAATTTCTCCCCTTGCTTCATCGTCATCCCTCTTCTAAGTTTCTGTTTTTACACAGGGAGAGCTAGAATTAAACTGTTACTCAATGTGCAGTCATCTTGGAAGTCATCATCTACTGCTTTTCATCGCATAATATATTAGCTTTCTTTTTCACTGAGTATTCATTAACTTCTTTTCTCCCTTCCTTACTACTGTCCTGGTAACTTTATTAAAAACAACAGAATCCAATTTATATTTTAAAAATATGGACTTTTATCAGACAGCATGAAGGCCTCCTTTCACTTTAATATAAAATGTATTTTTAAGTAAAACATGAGATATAATGATTAAGTATGACATTTATATCAATGAAACAGTTTTTCCCTTATACTTATTGATTTCAATAGTTTAAAAAAATATTATTCAGAATGCAACTGACAATTTGATTATATCATTATCTTTATTCATAACAACATGATTTTTTTAAGTACTCCCCTCAGTCAATAATCCAAGTGCATTTTTAAGAAATCTCAATATTTTGAAACTATTTCATCTCCTTTGTTTTGCTGATTATTTTTTTGGAACACAATAAAGGGCTTTGCAGGAAATACCTCCTTTGAGATGTCCACAGTTTGCTTTCCTACACCTATTGACTGGTTATTTGTTCAACCGCTACCTTCTCCTGCCTCCAGTTTTTCTCTTCTTTTTGTTAGTTTATCTTCTACCAGTCAAGGGTTTGAGCAAGTTTTTAATCCAAGTGGGTAGAAGACTTGAAGTGATGCATTTTGTTCTGGCACAGCTGTAAACCTGTTTCTGTGCCATTTGTTTATATTTTGCTTGTGTTTCCATGACTTTTTCTTTCATTTCCTTTTCAGCAGTTTGTATACCAATTGTTCCTCTGAATACCTGGTTAAAACATCTTTTATTTTCTGCAACCATCTGTTTGTCTCTGTATATATATATATATATATATATATATATATATATATATATATATATATATATATATATATATATATATATATATATATATATATATATATATATATATATATATATTTGAACAGCAAATTGGTCAGTCTTTCTCTCTAGGGTAAATGAGGAATTTTCTCCATCAGCTGTCATAACCTTCTGCTTTTCCCATCTCTGTTCCATAGTACATTCATTCCCCTTTTGAGTTTTCACAGTTGTTCTCCATATTAATTAACTATTTCTCTTTTTTATATGTATGTACGTATTTATTTATTGGCATTTATTTGCTGGGAAAGTCTGCCCGGGTAGGCGCTCATTTTCACTGGAGGCCCGGAGAGAAAAGCTCCAAAGTATTATAAAAACATTTTAAGAACAATAATTGTGTTGACTTGAAATTGTTGATCCTCTGGAAATGATTTACAGTTTAGCTAGCAGTTTCTGTTAACAATGTACAGTTGCTGTTTCTAAATGGTTCTCAGCTAAGAATTCTGTTTTCAGTGCGACCATTGCCATCCTCTATCCAGCTTCTAAAGTTGTTAGTACATCACAGTTATACTTGTCTTCTGGCCTACACTTTTTCTTCTGTACTGAACAATACATGGGAACAGGTGAAGCTCCAAGTACTATAAATATACAGTTCTAATCAGTCTTATCATAAAGAACTACTTCTGCATTCTTGACATGGATGTCAAGGTGAATTTCATGACATCCATATCTGGAAAACATAGCATACAGGATTAGTATTTTCTGAGTCATGGATTTCAAGATATTCACCTCAAGAATGGATGAACTGAAGCTTCAAAAGTGACTCTTGACATCCATGCCCAGAACACAAAATAACAGTTATAATTGTAGAGACATGTATTACAAATACAGGAAATAGTGTAGGAGCACAAAGTATTACATCGCTTTGAAAGCCATAAAACATTTAACGCTGATATAAACATAGCAGACAGAAGCTAAGGATCCCTCTGACAATTTACAACTTTAAAATCTACTAGACCAAGTTTTTTTAAGAAATGTAAATGTTTGTAAGAACAATGTTTGTAACTGTTTTAGGCTCTTGAAGCTGTTCAGTGGTGGCTTGCCTTCATCATTGTTAACCACAACACTTACAAGTGATTAATAAAAGCTTGTTAAACATCTTTCTGATGTCAGAAAAGTGCTTTAGAGGTTTGTTTTGTTTTCTCCAATTTGGAGTATAACTGTGAGCATTTAAATCTCCTTGCACTACAGAGAATTATGATTGTGTAATCGAACATAACCTAATATTATGTCTTCTGAGTGCAGTATACGGAAGTTTATTATAAGGCCTCTGATCATAACCACCTTGTTATATGCTCACAATATGATGCAAAGAAATCTTGACGTCCATGTTGGAAATGAAATCGGGTTATTACTGGAGAAACCCAATGATAATTATTTGCTGTGCATGATGCTTACCTCACTTCCATGTACTACGGTAATTAAGGAAAAAAGTGTATTAGTATTGTTTTATGGCTCTGAATGCTGTTAATACATTTACCACTACGAGGCAGAGAATGGTGATCACAGAACAGTGCCAGGAAGCATAAAATACTTTAAAACATATTTAAACATTTCATTCAGTCAAATGAAAAAAGTCAAAATTAATATATTTTAAAGTATATTGCCATACTTTATAGGTACATCTCTACAACTAAGTTAAAAGCAACAATGCATATTACCCTTGTCATTTATTTTCTACTTGGGCTATTTCTTTTTTCTTTAATAAAAGGCTTTATAACTTTTTCTAGTACATGGAGCATCACAATTAAATAGCTTTCTAAACTCTAGTCTTGTGCTAAACCATTAACAGACATCAACAGACACCACAAGAAAATGGCAGGAAGCTCAAAAGTGTCTTACAAACATGTTAAGTAATTTATTCAACTGGAAGAAGTGTTTAAAAGGGCCTTAAACCTTTCTGCTCTTCCTGCCACTTGTCTGTGGTGGCTGCCCTCTGTGTGGCAGCATTGAGTGTGTTTCTTCCTGCCACTCTTCTGTGGTGGCTGCCCTCTGTGTGGCAGCACTGAGTGCATTATGACTAACATTCAAAGCTGTAATAGGCTTAACAGTCTATACTTTTTTTTCTCTAACAATTGCTTGACATGGGAGCAGGAACAGTTCTGTGCATTACAAAGATTATGATCATTGCCAATTTATGTACTACATATAGGTGTACAAAAAGTAAGAAATAAAATTGAAACAATACACTTTACAGGTATTTGCAGTTCCTGATGCTGTCCTGTGGTGACTGATGACAATTCTGGTAATGCTCTAGCACAACAGCAGAGCAGTAACAGTGAAAAGGGGTGATTAACAATAGCATTTACATTTCTGATGTGAGAAAGAAAGGTGATATTAATCCGATCTTTTCCTTGATTTTAGAGAATAATTATTGTGCAGTCTCTGATCTGAACCATATCTGAGAAATGAATACCAATAAAATCATCTTGAGAGTGAAGCTTGAAGTGAGAATCTTAAAATCTGCATTGAGAATACATATCAAGCAGGGTTATAATCAGAAAGACCTCACCATAATTAATTTTTAATGACGTGATCTTAACCTGTTTCCACATAAGTCAGGGAAACAAAGTGTAAAAATGACAACTGTTTTACAGGTTTGAAATCTGTAATACACTTAGCAATGTCACGCATAGACTGATCACTACATAACAGTGGGGTCTATATCACATAGTTGAACTGTCATAAGTTCGACTATGTAAATATCGAACCCAGATGTTCAAAAACTGAAAACTCTGAGCACTCAGAACAG
The DNA here is from genome assembly GCF_019279795.1 of Protopterus annectens. Taxonomy (NCBI): domain Eukaryota; kingdom Metazoa; phylum Chordata; order Ceratodontiformes; family Protopteridae; genus Protopterus; species Protopterus annectens. Next base: position 967,977,467 of record NC_056728.1, read on the forward strand.
CTACTTTTTTCCCAGGGAACAAAATTGCTGTTCCGGTACAAAACACGGAAACACACGAACACTACATAAACCCTCCACACCCCCCCCCACTTAAATATACCAACTCTGAGATTGCACCACAGTGGCGGAAATAGCAAAGCCGTGGAAATGGCCCACCGAATTCTTTACCTGGGAAAGAATTCGATGTTCTGCAGCTTCACTATTTTCAGACTTCGAACTTCCCAGTTCAAAGTTTCAGCGTTCGGACATTTGTGCGTTCGGACTTATGATATACACCGTAACAGTGATGGGGAGTGAAAACAGCTTTAAAAACATGCAGCACATGGAAGTGATTACCTTCTGATATTCACAAAAAAGACAAAAAGCTAAAGTGGCACAATACCCGACTTTAACAAATGCTAAGCATGCCCTACTAAAGTTGTTAAAGATTGGGTCTAGCATTCGGCAATAAAATCTGCCTGTACTGAACAGCAAATGAGAGCAGCAGAACAAAAGAACTACTTTTGCCTGCTGTCCTGCAGGAATAAAATGTTTCTTCCTTCACTAAACTTAGAAACTAGCTGGAATAACATGATGTGTGTTCGCCTACAGTTTCTGAAGGATACAAACTCTGAAACTCAAATGTATGTCATTATTTAGTGACTTCACTGCTCAGTGGTTCGTCCAAACCCCACAGATTTTATGAAGAACAGTGCAAAAATATGAAGTAATGACCTGGACATTCTGTGAAAATTTAGACAGCTGAGAGACATGAAAGGTGAGTGTAAATGTAATAGACTGTGTTATAGTGCTTTTCTGACAGTGAACACCAAGTGCTTTACGGCTTTGAAATCTGGCAAAACGCGTAGAGCTTTACTTTTCTTTCTCATATTATAACTAGTAGTACATGGATCATTTAAATCTCCATGCACTACAAACAATGATGATTGTGACATCGATCATAACCTAATATTATGTGTTCTTGATATTGATGCCAAGATTCACTCTCGAGCTTTGTTCTCAAGGTGAATTTATTGGCATACATCTCTCAAACACGTAATAAACAGGTTATGATTGGTGACCCAATTATAATCCTCTAAACATCCAATTCAGCCAAGTTTTCAACATATTTCTAACTAGTTGCACATCTCTCTGCTATTCTATGGTGGTTACTAACAGCTGTTAATGCTGCAGCCCATGGCAAGAGCTTAACGGTGGTGAGGGGGTTACATAACAAAAGTTTTTTAAGCATCAGAAAGGGGCTTAACAAGCCTGTGTTTTCTCCAATTTTAGAGCATAGTTGCTGCATAAAAGATTATAATTGGATCTTCAGTCATAATCATCTTGTTGTGTGTTTGAGACATGAAGTCAATGAATTCACCTTGACAGTGACGGTTGAGGGGTGAATCTTGACTTTATCTCACAGCTTCTGAGCATTAAAATCTAAGTGCTGACCTTTAAAAACAATAGCAGAGAGTTAGAAAGAAGAGTACTTTATTCTTCATAATAAATGGTTTTCAGGTACTACATGTCATATAATTCATACTGAATCTTTAGATAGACTTAGTTTAGCTACTTTTTTTTTTTCAAAAAACTTTTTATTGAATTTTTAGGACATTGAAATAAAAATACAACAACAACAAACATTAAAATACATATTGAGGAAAAAAATGAAACGTTAGGAGATATTTATAATAACACAATTTTGTATGATAAATGTTTATATCTCAATGCAGTCTAAGAACATACAATAACTATCTACAACATAAACTAATGTTAACCAAAAAATATATCAAAATAGATATAGATCTAAAATAAAGCAGGTATATAGATATAAAGGAGACTGAGGTCCATAAAACCCAAAAGGAGAGTAGCCAACTATACACTATTAATAATGTGTAGCACCTTTTCTATAGCTTTGTTGATTTGTATCGACTTCTTGGGACTTTTCACTATCATTTTCTGCGCACTGATATATGTACAGGCTAGAATTTTAAAATTATTCCAGTTCAGTTTAGTACGATCTAGCCAATTTTGGGTGATATAAAGTTTTATAAGTGAACATATGTATATTAGTACTTGTGAATCCAATTTGGAGAGATAAATATTTGGTATATGTAGTAATGCAGTCTCCCAGGATAGGGTGGATTTATGATAGCCCATTTTCTGTAAACGGACTTTTAGGGAAGTCCAAAGTTTATGTGAGTGATAGCAAGACCAAAAAATATGTAGAAGATCTGCATTAGGGTGAGAACAACAAGAACATGAAGACGATTTATTAGCGTCAAATTTGTTAAGTTTAGAAGGAGTAAAATATGCATTATTATTAATCATTAGTTGGGTGTAAAAGAGTTTTTTGAAGGGCGAGTGTTCTAGTGTATTTTTAATAGCTGAGAGTTTCTGATTTATAGATATATGAGAATTATGTTTGTCCCAATAATTGGAAAAGAGACAAATTGTATTATGAATTATTTGATTAATAATATTATAGGATTTAGATAACATTTTCTTTGGGAGTGTAAGTACCTGAATAACCGCTTTATAATTAGTAATATCTATGTTATCTACTTTGGTGTATAGAAAATTAGCATTGACAATATCTCTTATTTGACATAAGGTGGTTAAATAATTAACATTAACCTTAAGAATTTTGCGCATATTAGTGAGAGTTTCATTTTTGTATTGTAACAGATCCCAAACAGTGAGATCTTTGATCAGGGGAAAGTTTGAAAGATTAAAAGAAATATTATCTAAATTAATATTAGGATTGAGATGGAGAGGTTGCATTAATTGAAATGTATTTTCTAAGTTGACAAGTTTTAGCAGTTCTTGGAAAGCAAAAATTTTTTGTTTTAAAGAATTAGGAATTTTTAATTTTTTCATGACATCTAAAGAAAGAAAAAGAAGAGCTGATGGATTAATATTTTTAGTTAAGATGTGTTGATACCATAATTTTGTCCAGATAGGGTATTGATTATATTTCTCAGTATTTATATTCAGAATAGATAATAATTTATTGGCCGAGATAATCAAGTAATAAAGATGAAAGTTCGGAAGACCAAGTCCTCCCTTATTTTTAGGAGAAATTAATTTAATGTAAGAAATTCTCACTGATTTGGGAAACCATAAAAAACTAGCCAGGACTTTATTAATTTTTGAGAAAAAAGATTTTGGAATCAACTGATCCACAGCATTAAATTGAAATAGCAGTCTGGGAAGAATATTCATTTTTATTATTGCTGCTTTTGATAGAAGTGATAAATTAAGCAATTTCCATCTATTTAGATCAAGTATAATAGACGACCATACTTTAGCTAAATTATTCTGAAATGTGGAGAGACCATTATGATTTATAAAAATCCCCAAATATTTAAAATTCTGAGCTATCTGGAAAGTGTGATCAGGAAACAAATATGATTTGTGAGCAAGTGGGTTTATAGGGAGAATATATGTTTTTTGAGTGTTAATCTGATATCCTGAGACCTCAGAGAATCCTTCAATGGAACCAATTAGTTTTGAAAAGTCTGAGCAAGGTGTTTGAAAATATATTATAAGATCATCTGCAAAAGCCGACAAACAAACTTTAGTGTTAAGAATTCTAGGAATCATATGGAAGGTATTTTGTGTTATATATAATAATAAAGGCTCTACATATAAATTGAATAAAAAAGGAGATAGTGGGCAACCTTGCTTTGTACCATTAATGATCTTTATACTTTTAGATACTTTCTTATTAATATAAAGAAAGGTATAAGAATTTTTATATAAGATTCTAATAAAGTCTATATAAGAAGATGGTATATTAAAGCAAGACAAAATGTGAAAAAGAAAATCCCAGTTGACCCTATCAAAAGCCTTAGCAGCATCCAGGATCAGTGCATACATTGGATTTGAATCTTTTTTAACAAAATGTATAAGAGAATCGATTGTTAGGGTATTATCCCATGAGTGTCTATGTGACATAAAACCCGCCTGTTCCAAAGAGATCAAGAATGGTAAGACATTTTTTAGTCTAAACGCAAGTAAAGAAGCTAAAATTTTTATATCAATGTTAATCAGAGAAATAGGTCTATAATTATTAGGATCAGTTTTTTCTTTGTCCCTTTTCAAAATTAAAATGGTTTTTGAGGTGTTCCAATACAGGTCAGATATACCATTAATCATTATGTAGTTAAAAATTTCAAAAAGAAGGGGTGAAAGCTCAGATGAGTAAGTTTTAAAAAATTTGGGTGTAAAGCCATCAGGTCCCGGAGATTTACTAGTCTTAAGTCTGCTAATGGCTTCCGATATTTCTTTAATAGTCAACGGGGCAGAAAGTGTATTCTTTTGTTGATCATTTAACCTAGGAATTTGATAGAGGACGCAAAATTCACAATATGTTGTTTATTCCTAGAATTGTTTTCCTTTGAGTATATCTCTGAGAACAGTGATGTAAAGAGCTGCATAATTTCTGAATCAGTATTATAGAACTTGTTGTTATGTTTTATTGACAAAATTCTAAGAAGAGATTGATTACCTTTAATTATTCTAGCTAGCACTTTAGAAGGAACCTGTGCCCATTCAGAGTATGTAGCTAAGAGCCTTTGCTCTGATATGGTAAGATTATGTTGGTGTAGAAGCAGTAATTCTTTTTGGGAACTTAATAATAAATCATATGTAGAGGAATTAGGACATATTCTGTATTGATTTTCCAAATTCTGAATTTTTGTTTTTAACTGTAATTCTTTATTTCTATATTGTTTTTTAAGATATGATGCTTTGTTAATAAATATACCTCTAAGGGTTGCCTTACATGCAGCCCATTGTATATCTAAAGGAATATCTGATTTGACTAAATTAAGATATGTTTCTTTCAATGTTTCAGTTATTAATTTATGTGTATTTTCATTTGAAAGTAAATTATTATTCAGTGTCCAATTATTGTATAAAGATGTATCTAATGTATTTGAAGCCAAACTAATTCCAAGAGATATTCTAGAGTGATCAGAAAAAAAATCTGGGTTCAAGAGAGTAACTAATTTTCCTATTAGTAAGGAAGTTGGAAATAAGAAAAAAAATCTAATCTTGACCATGACTTATAACATTTTGAATAGTATGTGAAATTTTCTTTTCTGTCATACTGTGTTATATGAGAAATAGGGTCTGTGAGGTTGAGGTCCATTATTATTTCTTCCAAGGCGATGGATGCTTGGAAATTATACGAGGAAGATTTACTAGTACGGTCAATGTCAGGATTAATGATAGCATTCCAGTCCCCCCCCCAAAATAAAGTAATGATCTTTAAAAGAGGAGAGAATATTATAAATTTGTATAAAGAAGATATGTTGTTGTTCACAAGGGCCATAAAGATTAAAAAATATAATTGGTTTATCAATATCATGGAAACAGGAGATAATGTAACACCATCTTCCATTCTCATCATATTTCACATCAGAAATAGTTCCCTGGAAATTATTTTTAACTATAATGGCCACCCCACTTGAATTTGTACTATTACCAGCTGCTACTATCATTTTAATCCATTTCTTGCTTTTTTCTTTATCAAAGTCTTCTCTATTTAGGTGTGTCTCTTGTAGGAAGCAAATATTAGCCTGTGATTTAAATAGAAGATGAAATAGTAGGGATCTCTTATTTTTATTTTGTAGCCCTCTCACATTCCATGAGTCAATATTTAAGGTCATATAATTAAATAAAAATAGATATATAACATATATCTAAGGCTTGATAGGATGTGTTGATAACTATAAACCTCAGTTCCTTATACTTATTATAATGTAACTTGATATCTCCCAAAAAGATTATTTTAAAGATCCTGTAATATTCCTTCCTAAGTACCCCGGTGCCTAACCACCCACCCCCTGCGAGAGAAGAAAAATATAAGTGAATCAAGTAAGTGATATTGGTTAACACTACCAAAAACATTTGTATCAAATTAGCATAGTAAACTTTGTATAAAAACCTAACTAAACAAGAAAACATTATTATAATATCAAACATATTTACATAACCACCTAAATACAAGATGTCCAACATACTCAATCCCTACTCACGTATTCAGTATACGAGCTCCAATTTTAAGTAAGATATACAACAATTTAAAGAATTTCCTCAGCATCACATTCTAAATATTAAAATGAATCAAATATATATAAATTACCGTATATAAAAAGTATAAGAAAGATAAATTTAACATTAATGTTTTAGTTATGTAAAAAATCATGTTTGACTATAGTGATATTATGAATAACTATGACATTAAAATCTAACTCACAGCATACATATATGAAATATGGTTAACAACTAAGAATTAAAACAGGTAAAAAGTGAGAAGTCTCCCTCCCTAGCCAGCAAAATAAAAGCTTAGAGCTGCTGGACTACTAACCACCTTAAAAATGTGTTTGCATCCATATTTTAACATCATAAGCAAACACACTTTACTAATAAGCATCTATTGGTGAAACCAAAAAAAAAATGTAAAGAAAAATTACTAGAATCTTACACAGTAGCTTCTATTTATCATGTTACATGTTACATGCATTTAGCCAATTGCATTTTACCTGAATTTTAATCAAACATGTATGGATTTGTCACTGAAGACATTCTACAAAACAAATTCAGCATACATTTCCATTGTCTGTTGTTTGTGCTGAAATGTAACAAGTTAATCATTTGGAGGAATGTGTCCATATACATATGCTTTACTTACAAACATAAATATAACAAATTAATTTTTAAACTAGCAAGAAATGTAGTCTACAATTCTCCTGTATGGACACAAAAAATTATTTAAACAAAACATTTAGATCTGAATAGGAAAACAAAATTATTATACTGTACAAATATATACATTTATATCATGTTTCTATTACAACATATAACCCAGAGTATATTTGTTAAGCGTATTATCTGAGTATTCAGATGTGAAAATCAGTTTATCTAAAATACCCTTATGTTGCTTCAAACTCTGCACACTTTTACTTAAAAGAACAAAATATTTTACCTGATATGTAAAACAGTATATAATGACTTGAAAATAAGCTATTATATATATTAAATAAGAATTCTACCTTGAAAATAGATGTAGCAGAGCTATATCTGGACCTATGAAGACACTTTCCATCATTTCTTCCATAAAAGCAAAGTCTCACTAAAACGAGAAAGTATCCAGCTGACAGCAGTTGACTAAAGCGAAGTGTGCTTCCTGACTGAAGAATAGATCAATTATATAAGCCCATATGCCAAATATAACAAAAGAAACAGAAAAAAAACACATATTTTAATGTATATGAGCAAACAAGCATTTCTTTCAACAGCCTGATCTGAAACGAAACCAGCGAGTGTCTTCTGCGAGTGATGACGTCACTGCTGAACTCCGTAGCTTCATAGAAGGTGCGTGGCATAGTGAAACAACAGCTGATGGAGAAAACAGAAGATTTTCGCTCTGTATAGCCTCGAGAGTCTCTAAAATCTCCCTCCAAAATGCTCGTAATTGAAATAAAGCATTGTACTTGTTATAACTAAACAAAACATGAAAACTACATCGCAAAGCATAAAGGAACCACAAGGCTTATTTAAAAGCTAGAAACTGAGTCTATATTCCTGAAGGAATATATTTGTTCACAATAAAAACAGTATCTCTTCCTGTTTTCAAAAGAAAGGAAAAGAATATACTGTGCATATATAAACACTGTGTACACCCTTGATAAGAATAGATTTAACAGTAAATTACACATACTGTCTGTAGGAACATATCATTTATAGGAAAAAAATATATAATCATCACATTTGTACCCAACAAATAAATGAAGTATTAGGAGACTGAATCCGGAAGCTTTTTGAATGCTTTAAAAAAAACATCTGTTGCTCCCTTAGGATCAGAACATATAAACCTTTTTTCATTAAATGTAAAGGACAAGGTATTTGGATAAGACATACGAAATCTTATCCCTCTTTTTATCAAGTCTGCACAATAGGGAGAAAGTTTTTGTCTATTTAGTTTTATTTGAGAAGGAAAATCCTGTGAGAATGACAATTTGTGAGATTTCCATACAAACTGTTTTTTACTTTTAGCTGCTTGCAAAATTTGAAAAGCATCTTGGAAGTTTAATAACTTTGTATATATAATCCTTGGTGAAGTAGCATCTTGACTTGCACGTAATGCTCTGTGTGCTCTCTCTACAGTTATATTTTTTGAGGATGCTTCACAGTTTAATAATGCCTCAAAGATACTCTTAGACACAGACAGCAGATTATTATTATCATAAGATTCTGGCAAACCACGAATAATAATGTTGTTTCTGCGACTCCTGGCTTCTAAGTCTATCAATTTAGTTTGTATTTCAGAAATAGCTTTATCTTTAGACTTTAGATCACTTTCCAATGACTCAATTTTTATCTCTAAAGCTGAATTACTGTTTTCAATAGTACTCATTCTGTCATTTATTTGCTTTAAAGTATTACCAAAGTCAGCAAATTGTTCTGAGAAGTTTTGAATAGCACTTTGTATAGGCTTTAATGCTAGCTTTAGTTCATCTAAATAAAAGTTTGAGTCATTCAAGTCTTTGTTACTTACTTACTTTGGAAGATTCAGGAGAATTTTTAGATGTTCTCAATCTTTTGGAAGTGGTATCTTTTTCAGGTGAGTGCACTGAAGAAAATTTGGCCTTCGTAGACTGAGTCTCCATGGAGTCAGATTTAGTAGCCATGCCCAGAGATTAGATGCTGATGCCAGACTGACAAGTTCCAGGAAGATTCTGAAGCAGCAGGTGACCAAATCAGATAACACCACAAACTGTTCTGAGGTAAAATATATCCCAAAATAAAATTTCCGAAGATAAAAATAATCCAAATGTATGTAGAGAGATTTGTAGAATCCTTTTATGAAAAAAACTGAGGAAAAATATTATTACAAAGTTGTAAAAAAATAGAGATGTTACTAATCTGTGAGGAGCTCAAAGAATAGGGACTAATCTAGTCGGCAGCCATCTTGGAATCCTAGTTTAGCTACTTAATACTGAACACTGGCAGAACTAAAAGCCCTAGTTGGTTTGTTTGTCACCTGATATCACTACCACTTCCTGATGTGATGAACCTCAAATTTAAGTTGAGGAACAAAAAAAAAAAAAAAAGATTCTTTCCTCGATCTGGTGTTCCTCGACAGGTACTAAAGCCCTAACCAGTTCTAATGCCCTCACTCTCCACAATCTGGCACTCCTTGTCAGGCCCTTAAGGATCTCTGTCTAGCCCTTAGGTATAAATGCCCTATGCCCCCATGTTCTATGTGAGAAAAAAGGTCCTTTCTCTGTACGGTTGCCATCCATCCCATTGTCAGCAGGACACTCATAGGTTGAGCTTCCTACCTCATCCCATTGACCACTCTGTAAACCAGTGAAACTTTAAAAGTCCTGCTTTTCAATCATGGTGAATCGCCATGGAAAAGCTGCAAATACTTCAGTTTGTTCCATGGCAATTCGGTTACATCACCAACCTGGACATGCAGGCAGAGCTATTCCCTGTTAGGTCTGGGTGTTGTAAATCATGCAGCAATTGGCTGCAACTCATGAAGTGGGTGGGGATTGGGCCAGGAAGAGCCCTACAAAGGTTGTGGCTGCAGAGTCTTTTTTTATTAGTGCTTCTACAGCTACTAATAGAACACTGGGAATTGTCTTTTCTTTTTTTTTTTTTTTTTTTAATAAAGCCAGCAAGCCAACCAGCAAGTCAGCCACTCAGCTATTACAGCAGGGAGGAAGCCAGAAAGCTGTCCTTATTTTCCCAGAACTTCCATTTAGCAAGCCAGAAAAAAAAGATATCCTGATATTTCAAAGATAGAAATATATATTTTCTTCTATAGTATACAGAAAAATTGTCTGCACAATATAGATTAAAAAATATAGTGCAGAAAAATATTATGCACCACTACATGAATTAAGGTGAAGAACTGAAGTTTCTGCAACAGTAATAAGCCCATGAAATAAACCAATAACAAGTATTTTATAGTGACTTGAAAACATGGTACTCTCCAGCTTAGTGTTACATTTCACTAAGGAACATCCCACTTGATTTCTGGGTTCCAAAATAATAATGATCTTAAAATGATGATACCTCAAAGTTTACTACATGGCACTAATGATATAAACTGTGCATGCAAATTATTTACGTCATCTTCTTTCCTTTGAAAATTATTATATGCGTATTCTCTCATTCCATAAACTTTAATATATGAAATGAGACAATGAATGAATCAATTCCTGGGGTGTGGCAGGCAGCCTTTAATTTTCATTGTTTTTAGACACACTGATTTTTGCAAGAATTTGACATGAACAATATTTTCAAACTACACATTCTCATGTTCATTGTGTAAGTAAGCAAATAAATGATAAATAAAGTAAAACATGCCAATAAATTATTCAGCATGATAAAGTAGCAGTTATCTTCTGAACTGTGCATTATGTTATGAGGGTACGGCATTTGAATACATGGAAAAACCCACCCACAGTCTATTGTTAACAATAAAAAACAAATTACCTATTCAACCTGGTGGACTTCTTTGAGAAGGTCACCAAAGCAATGGATGAGGGCAAAATCGTTCATACTGCCTACCTTGACCTAGCCAAGGCATTTGACACAATACCCCAGTCGGGCATTGTTGACAAACTCAAGAGGTTAGGTACAAACTCTTATGTCACCCAGTGGATAGCCAACTGGCTCACAGACAGGACACAGGAAGTTAGAACTTGGGAGTCCACCTCTACAAAAAGGTCAGTCACAGATGCAGTCCCTCAAGAATCAGTTCTTGACCATTTCTTTTTGGCATTTACTTCTCAGAAGTCAAGGCCAATGTCAGTGGTCTCTGGCTGACTAAATTTGCAGATGATTGCAAATTAGGAGCTGTCATTGAATCTCATACTGACACATGCTGACTGCCTCAAGGCCCTTTCCCTGTATTCTGTCTCCTACAGGCTTTTGAGGGGAGATCTATGCCTGGCATACAGGGACTGACAAAGACAGACAACTGTTGGCAGAGCCATGGGCTAAAACTAAATGACAAGAAATGCATCCTTTGGGAAGTCATCCATCCCTGGTAACTATCACATTGACAACGCACCCCTTAGAGTTGACCCAGTAGTCAGGGACTTAGGGACACACATAGATAGCAATCTACCTTTGATCATCATGTGTCTACAGTGATGAGGAAATCATTCTATGTTGCTCAACTTATTAACAAAGGAATGGCATCTAAGTCCAAGGAAGTCATTGATCAACTGTATCTGGCATTCATTAGACCTATCATTGAGTACAATGCCCCCTTTGGTATGTACTTAACCAGGCATATCCAACAACTGGAACGTCCACGGAGGTTCCTCACTAAAAGAATGCAGGGCATAAGTAATATGATCTATGCTGACTGCCTCAAGGCCCTTTCCCTGTATTCTGTCTCCTACAGGCTTTTGAGGGGAGATCTATGCCTGGCATACAGGGCATTGTCAGACCCCACTCTGATGGACCTCCTGCTTATTCACAAAACAAACAGTACTAGAATTAACTGTTCTAAATACTTAAACCTTGCCTGTGATATAAATAGGACCTGCTGGAGAGATAGGTATGTATAACAGAGACTACCGCATCTATGGAACAGGCTAAGTGGTTCTTTTCCCATGTAAAGTTTTCAATTTCTGGGTGTTTGATGTTCTGTATTTTTTGTGATGATGTCTCTATGATGTGAGATTCAATGAAGTGGTAATTCAATACTTTAAAGTAGACCCATATATTTTATATATATATATATATATATATATATATATATATATATATATATATATATATATATATATATATATATATATGAATAGAGAGAGATGCACACATATATATATATATATATATATATATATATATATATATATAAATAAATAAATTATGTATATATCTATCTATATATAGAGAGAGAGAGAGAGAGAGAGAAATATATCCATTGCAGGCAGTGGTGAATAGCATAAATAGTTTATTTCTGTTAAAGGTTTTTTGAAACTGAAGCAGGAATGGTCCGTTAACAGCTCCTGGAGTACAGGGATAGCTTTAACATCTCAGGAATAATGTGAAGAAGGGTCTACTGGCACTTGAAGTACTAAAAATTGTAAGCCTTAGGAAAAATTAGCAGTTCAGCTACTTTATTTTGTTGAGGATTTACAACTATTGGGACTATTAGAGCAGCTCTGAGAAGAGTGCAAATCAGAGTAATTCAGACAGAAAGTGAAAAGTCACCAGTGGCTCACACTACTACCATTCCATTTACACGGTAGTTAAAATAAAAATACTTAATTTCCTTAAGTCTATCACAATTTAAATAAGGAAAGAGATTGAAATTGATTCTTGGAATAGGACCTGAATAATTTAAATGGTTTGTGAGATTTTAGTATGTTGTAGTAACTTCACACTGTTGTACCCATATCCGCATCATCTTCAACAACCCTGTGGTGATGTCATGGTAGAGGGTGGGACCAGTGTCATATTGGCCACACCCCCATGTTCCACTTTGGCCTGCTTAAAAGGAGGCAACCGCAACCTTGTATCTGATGTTGTAAATCTTTGTTTATTCATTACCATTAGGACTTTGGTTCTGTCCTCGGAACCGATACGGCCGTTTCCAAGCTCGTGCCAGCCAAAAACTCTCAGCTAAGACCTACCCATAATGCCCCTTTCCTAGTTATTTCAGATCTCATTTGCCACATTCCTCATCAGACATGCTAGCCATCTCTCTCAAAGATAAGTGGAAAATTGTCATTTTTAATATAGTTTCTCCTAAAAATTTCTTATTTTTTAGTCAATTTAACTTTTTCTCACTGTCGCCTATAACCTACTTCTATTCCCTACCCTTTACCTTGGTTATCAAATTTCTACAATTGTTGGTACTGTCCCTCTCTCTTGCCTTTGGTAGGCCCTTCCTTACCACTTGTGGTATTTTTTTTTAAATACCATTGTTGGTATTCTCTCACTTTTTTCTCTCCCTTCTTTTGTTTTCTATATTAGGATAGCCTTGTTGCCTTACAATGTCAGACAAAGCTAAGTTGGAGTTTAAACTGTGTGACAAGTGTGGGTATAAGTTGCCCAACTCAGACGGACATGCTCGTTGTGTCTATTGTTTGGGCATGGACCATATTAAAGCTGACTGTGATATTTGTGCTAGTTTTAGTAATCGTACACTAGCAAAATGTAAAAATAAGCTTATTTTAAAAGGTTTGATTAAGGCATCTCTTTTGGAGACTCTATCTGGGTCAGAGGTCTCACCCCCCTCCAAAGACCAAAAAACATAAGGAAAAATGGAGTCAGTCAGTTCCTGCATCTCTGTCAGTTATGGAACTGAGTCAGCTCTGTGCTTCTCCAGCATCCTCGGCGCAGACCTCTTCGGCACTAGGCACTGTATCTTCTCCCTCGGTGCCGTCTATGATATTCACCCCTATTTCGGTTCTAACCTCGGCACCACTGACTTCGGTGCCATCCTTGGATCCAACATTGGCTCCTATGACTGTACCTGCTTCTGCACCATCCCCAGCAACGGTGCCGATAGTTTCATTAGTTCCATCAGCTCCTAAAGTTGAATATCTGCCAAGGACAAGATACTCTCCAACTTACGACCCTTTTATGGGGCAGAAGTTTAGACCCTTTCTAGAAAGACCTGATTCTCCTTCAACAGCCTCCTTTAGATCCACCAGGAGTTTTTCTGAATTAGACCTAGTGCGGGTTGTGGACCAGCTTCTGGCAGCTAGAGGATTGCCCATTCCAGCTAGACCTTCCGCCCCTCTTGGCTCAGAATCTTTTACTACATCTTCCCCTGTTTATCCTCCTCCAGCCTCTACCCAGGTCCTGGAGATCTCGGTATCGAAGTCCACCATGGTGCATACTGTATCGGCTCCGACAGCAGTTTTTCCCCTGTCGGCACCGACCACTCTTGCTGCATCAGCTCCGGTGGAGCCAATGCTCTCTTGGAGCAGTGCTTGGACCATCCGTAACTTGACACCCAGCCTGGCACCTATTTTCTCACTGGCGCCATTTATGTCCATGGCTCTGATGGCTTCTAGTCCTCTTGGAGCTCCTCACCTGGAGGTGGGCTCCTCAGAGGGGGGTGTGACCCTGGTTCCGAGGTTGTCCTTCTCGGTTCCGGGCTCCCATCTGTCCTCAGGTGGGCCTGCTTTTCAGGTGATGGAGAGGGTCCTTGCCTCCACAGGCTTGCAGTCAGCATGAATGACATCAGCATCAGAACTGCGCCTAGCATACAGCTGTCCCAACCCCCTGTTTTGGGATCCCAGGCACCAGAGCCACAAGACCCCTTTTTGAAGGGAACCCCTTCTCTGGAGTCCTCCCCAGAAGATCCCACTGGGGAGCCACCCCAGAAACGGTGCAAGAGGAGGCACCTTGATTCCCCGGAGGAATCTATCACTGAAGACACCGATTGTGATGAGGGGGAAAGGTCCCCACGGTCTTCCCCAGATGACGTCTCATTCAGAGACATTCTTGAAATCCTCAAGCAGCAGGGAGACTGGAAGTCCTCTAACCATTTTTTTGAGGAATTGGTGTTCTTGCAGGCCTTCACCACCAAGCCATCTACTTCCTGGGTGAACCCACTGGCAGATGACCTCATTAAGCTCATTGTGCAGTGTGCCTGGAAGGCCCCAGCCAATGTAGAATCTGTCCCCCTGAGGCCAGACAAAATTGTATCTACACCTGAAGACCAGCCCCAATGGTCCAAGCAGTTGACAGTTGATTCCATGATCGAGGCGGCAGCCACCAAGAGGGAACTGGCAGAAGATAGTTCCACTGCCCATCCTCCAAACAGGGAGTCTCAGACCATGGACAAACTAGGGAAGCAGACCTATGCTTCAGCAACCTTCGCCATTCAGTTGCAGAACTATCTGGCACACTTCACTCACCTCCATAAAGACCTAATTTCTGAAATGTCTTCCTCTTTGGCAGGGATACTGCCTGATGAGGTGCGTGACATGGTCGCCTTACAGCTAGCTACCCATGAATCCATCTTGAACTCCTCAATACATTTGATTACTCACACCACCGAGGGGGCAGCTCGAGCTGGCACATCAGGCATTGTCATGAGACGTAATGCTTGGATGCGGTTGTGTGACTTCGCAGACCCCTTTAAATCTTCCTTTGTCAATGCACCTGTCGACAAATCTGCACTTTTTGGACCCAAAGTATGAGACACACTTGCACGAAGTGAGAAAGATGGAAATACCTTGTCTGCTGTGGGCATACACTTTTCCAACCCCCACAAGTCCTACTCCAGGAACCAGAAGGGAAGAAAAATGCGGTTCAAGAAATCCCAAGGATCTTTTTGTGACACTCATGGTGAGCAATCCCCCATGGGCAGTGGGGGCAACTCATCTGGAAGATGTCCCTTTTGGTGTAGAGGGGGTCCACATAACCAGGATGCTAGATATTCTTTCTCCAACAGACCCTACCAGCACTCAAGAGTAGCGGCCAGATTGCTTTCCACTTGAAGCAGTCGGTGGTCATTTTTCTCTGCACCTACCAGCCTGGCAACTTATTACTTCCGATGTTTGGGTGCACAGAATAATATCCAGAGGCTACCAAATACCATTCAATTTAACTCCCAGACCCGTCAAACGAATCCTCGATGTACCACCCAATCAGAGGGAATTAGAAGCCTTAGAAATAGAAAAGCTGCTAAGAAAAAGAGTCATCCACCAGACCAAATAGAATCCGGGTTTTACTTAATGTTCTTTTTAGTGCCAAAAAAGACAGGGGACTGGAGACCAGTCCTGGATCTCAGCCTATTGAACAAATTTATCAAACCTCAAAAATTCCGGATGGTCATGGTACAGTCCATTCTCCCCTTCCTAGGGAGGGACAACTAGATGTGCTCTATAGACCTCCAGGATGTGTACTACCACATAAAGATGGATCACTGCTCCCAGAGGTTTCTCCACTTCCGGCTGGGAGCCAATCACTACCAGTTCAGGG
Source organism: Protopterus annectens (assembly GCF_019279795.1). Lineage (NCBI taxonomy): Eukaryota > Metazoa > Chordata > Ceratodontiformes > Protopteridae > Protopterus > Protopterus annectens. The sequence continues at coordinate 967,993,439 of NC_056728.1, forward strand.
CACTGCCATTTGGTCTCTCGACACCCACCTGAGTGTTCACCAAATTTATGGCAGTTCTGGTAGCTCATCTTCGACTACAAGGATTCCAGGTGTTTCCATATCTAGACGATTGGCTCCTTTCCGCTCCGACCAGGAATCTCCTAGTCTGCAGCCTCTCTTACACTCAAGGTCTCGCTCTCCACTTGGGGATTACAATCAACAAGGACAAATCTCAAATGTCCCCAACAAAGACACTGGAATTTATTGGGGCAGTCTTCGACACAACATCCTGTCAAGCTTCTCTCCTCCCTACAGGCTTTCAAAAATAAGGCACCAAATCCAAGACCTTCTTCCTCAGACCTATGTACCAGCATCCCTTGTACTGCAATGCTGTCCATGGCGGCTGCCATTACATTCGTACCACTGGCGAGGCTGCACATGAGAATCCTGCAGTGGCTCCTTTCTACACAATGGTCATTTTTAACTCACCCACTCGACCACATGATATGTCTTACAAATCACTGCAGGGAAGAAATGCTATGGTGGATGAAGCCACAAACTAATCGTTGGTGTTGACCTTTCTGTCTTCCCCAGCCCACAGCCACAGTGACCACAGATGCTTCCTTGTTAGGGTGGGGGGACATTTCCAGGGAAAGACAGTCCAAGGCACCTGGTCCCCCCCATGGATGCCAATTTGCACATAAATGTCCTGAAACTGTGGGAAGTTCTCTTAGCGTTGCAAGTGTTCCATGCATCCCTACCTTCTGGGACCATTGCAATTCAGTCAGACAACATGTCAGTCGTCTGGAATATCAACAAGCAAGGCGGAACCAGGTCTTACCCCCTGTATCGGGAAGCCATGAGGATTTGGCACTGGGTGATAAGCTTCCAACCACTTTCTTATAGCAAAGCACATTCCCGGGAGTTCCAACCTTATTGCGAACAGTCTGAGCAGGAGCATCCTGATGCCTCACGAGTGGTCCCTCAACCCTGTAACAGCAGATCGGATCTTCTGATGCTGGGGAAAGCCTTGCTGCGATCTGTTGCTTCCCCCTAAACAACAAATGCAGAAGCTACTTTGCCATGATCCCCCCTAAGGGGGAACCCCCAAGGGATGCTCTAATGCATGATTGGCCCCCGGGTCTTCTGTATGCCTTTTTCCCATTTTCCTTCATTCCAAAATTTCTCCAGAAAGCTCAGAGGTTGAGAAGCAAAGTGATCCTCATTGCCCCCTACTGGTCCCATAGGTTCATAGGTTGGTACTAGGCTATCAGCCCTAGGGCCTATACAAGCCTAGCCATAACAATTCCCTGGCTATTTCTTCCCACATTATTTACTTTCCTGGACCCCTGACGTGATCCCTGGGGTGAATTTCCTTTCTCCCATCCAATTGTCAAGGTTCCTCTTGAAGAGGTCCAAAGAGGCACTCTGCTTGACATGTATGGACAATCTATTCCAGAGTCTGGGGAGTCTCTGGGTCAGGAACCTATCCCTCCAGCATGTTTTGTTTATTGTGATGACAAGGTTTAGCTCCCTGGAGCGTGTATCTCTGAGGGATTGGGATTTCTTTAAGTGTAGCATGTCCATCAAGTCTGGTTCCTGTTTCTATGGCCCCATCTGATTCACAACCCGTGGATCCTGGATCATTCACAAGACCTGTTATCTCATCCTTAGGGACTGATTCATCCAAATCTCCACAGTCTCCAGCTCACAGCTTGGTTTCTCCACTTCCAGTGATTGCCAAACTGCCTGATATCCCATCTTCTGTTTGTGAAATTCTTCTGGGTTCACACAAACCTTCCACCAGGAAGGTTTTTTCTAGTAAATGGACTAGGTTTTCTATTTGGGCCAAAGATCAGAACATAGATCCCTTCTCTATGTCTATTCAAAAGATTCTTCAATACCTGATGACTCTTTTACATGCAGGAGCTTCAGCATCGACGATCACTATACATTTAGCAGCTATCGCCAATTTTCATAATGGATTTGATAATTCTTCGATTATGTCACACCGCCTATGCAAGACATTTTTGAAAGGAGTATTACACATTAAACCTCCGGTCAAGCCTCCCTTACAACCCTGGGACTTGACTTTGGTGCTTCAATCTCTAACAGGTCCTCCTTTCGAGCACTTTGATTCATGTGATTTAAAGTTTTTGTCATGGAAAACCTTACTTCTAGTAGCACTTACCTCAGCAAGAAGAGTATATGAGCTGCAGGCTTTGAGTGTCAAGAGACCTTACTTGATCTTCCACATGGATAAGATGTCCCTTCGTACTGACCCTTCTTTCTTGCCCAAGGTCATTTCTGTATTTTCCATTAACCAATCTATTGACCTGCTGGTTTTCTTCCCTCAGCATTCTAATAGAGGGGAGTGCCTTTTGCACACCCTTAATGTGCATCGGCAGCTTTGTTGTTATTTGGACAGGACTAAATCTTTCAGGAAGATGGATCAATTGCTTGTGGCCTTTGCAGGACCCAGATTGGGTAAACCTGTTTCCAAAGTGACTTTATCCTCCTGGCTTAGAAATGTTATTACCTTTATCTACCAACAGAATAAGCTATCCTTACCTTCCAGAATAAAGGCTCATTCTACCAGATCTATGGCTACTTCTGTAGCATTTCATTCCAGAGCCTCTATGGATGATATCTATGCAGCAGCCACATGGGCAAAACCTCATACCTTTATATCTCATTACAAATTGGATTTGGCCTCCAGAGGACGAGCATCTTTTGGTTCTATGGTGCTCAGGAATATCCCTCCTTAGGGCCACCCAGGACTCAAGTAGCTGGGGACTTGGTCCTAATGGTAATGAATAAACAAAGATTTACAGCATCAGATAAAGACGTTATGTCTTACCATAACGTTCCATCTGTGTTGTAGATCTTTGTTCATTCATTACTTCCCGCCCTCCTTCCCCCTGCCTAGACTCCTAGTGGACTTTAGGAACTCCTGGTTAGGGTATTTGCTCAGACAGAGCCTTCTACTATTTTTCTGTTGCTACCTCTATTATATAGGGGCGGGCAAACTCGATCTGGAGTAACTAGGAAAGGGGCATTATGGGTAGGTCTTAGCTGAGAGCTTTTGGCTGGCACGAGCTTGGAAACGGCCGTATTGTTGCTGAGGACAGAACCGAAGTCCTAATGGTAATGAATGAACAAAGATCTACAACACAGAGGGAATGTTATGGTAAGACATAACTTCTTTTTCTCTAATCTTGTACTCCTCCCTCCCTGTTGATCTACTGTCGCCTAGAGGACACCTGAGGAGGTGAAAAAATGTGTGCTGATTAGGTCCGTTAAAAACGTTGTGCCCAAGGCATTTGCGCCATTTCTCAAAACATGCTGCTCCTAATACTTAATAATTGCATACACTACTTCTTTTCCTTCTATACCCAAGAAATATATTGTTTTTTGTATTAGCAATCCTTTCTGTAAGAAAGCCATGTACTTGCTGTTGGAGGCATTCTAGACATAATCATTTTCTGAAAAAGCTACAACTTTCTTAGTGATGTTCAAAAAACGTACTCTGTAGGGTACAAAGAATATGCCTGGCCATACCTCCCAAATTCTTAGTGCAAGAAATTTAGACAAAGCCTGACAAAATGGGGGGGGGGGGGCAAAATTAGAGACAGATTTTTAAATATTGCTCTAATAAACGTAGAAAGTCGTTAGAACAAGAGGATTTGTGTTTGCGTGAATTTTCTTAAGCATATGAAGTCTGAAACTCAAATGTATGTCATTATTTAATAACTTAAATTCCTGGATCATCCCAGTAACTTGCCAAAAAACACACAGGAAAAAAAAAAGCAAACGTACGGCAAAAATCTGAAAAGTTGAGAGCTTTGTATCGTACTGCACTATTAGGCTTAGATAATTTTACCAGGCAGCTAACGTATATGACAACGCCTTCAAATGGGATTAGACAAATAGAAAAAGACAACATGACGGTTTTCTTACACTCGTTCTCATCACGTGATTCCACAAGCATCCTGTTAGAGCAAGGAACTGGAGAGCAAAATTAATTTGAGGCGTGGTAGTGGTTCCGCAACTGCTGAGTTATTAGAAGTTGTGTGGATCGGCTGTTAGAGGTACGTCTTACTATTAGTCAGAAGTCTTTGTAGTGTTATTATTTTATATTTTAACTGAGGTACTTGGAAGGTGGTTGTTTATTTGTTGAAACAGTAGAATATGTTTGGTAAAACATAAGCTGTCATTTGATTTAGGAGTTGTCTCTTAACGTATTGCTGTTGGGCTCGTAGCCTTCAACCAGCGAGGGACAAATCTCACTAGATTTGGGTGCTTTTTTAAAATATTAGTTTTATAGCGTCTGACTTAGAGGCCTGCAACTCTAAATATTTATTAAATGTAATTTACCACGTCTTCTCCAAATGTCACCAGTTGTGGGAGGGGATTGAGGGGCAGAGCTAATATCGGAGTCAAAATCAGGGACAGATGAGATGTATGCCGAGTTAGTGTGGGGCAGAATTTGGCAAATGTTTGAATGGAGAGGAGCAGATTAAGTAAAGTGCAGACTCGGGAAGCAAAGATGACTGCATAGTTTGAGAACCAAGGCTACGGCTTGGAGTTGCGCTGCTTCCTACAAACAAGTGTTTGTTCAGATTTTCCTCTAGTTTTAAAAATTGTAAGGGTAGGGCTACCTCCGTGCAGTTTAGGTGCAGACACTTCCGTGATTGGGCGGCCACGGTGGTGTAGCGTTTAGCGTTGTCACCTCCCAGCAAGAGGCTCTCCAGTTCGATCCTCTGCCAGGGTGCCTTTTGTGCGGAGTGTGCATGACCTCCCTGTGGTCGCATGGGTTTCCTCCGGGTGCTCCTTTTTCCACCTACAGTACAAAGACTAGTACTAGTAGAAAAGTAGGTGGATTGGCCGTAGTCGTGATTGCGTGCGTGTTTGTGCCTTCTGTGGAAGGTTGGATGCCGGGCTGGCAACTCGACCCCGAAAAACTCCACTGCTAATCATGAGCGGACAGGTAATGATCGGTGGCGACCCCTAACCGGGAAAAGCTGAAAGAATAAGACTTTAATGATCCTGATGATTTTTATTACGTGATCTTGCTCTATTCTTTGTAAGTTTCAGTCTTGATGGATTAGTAAATGTTTCCTTCATTTTTTTTTAATTTAATGTTTACTGCTGCTACTGCAGCAGCACAGAAGAGAGAGAAACTAAGTGGAATAGCAGTAGTAGCCTCACACACTTGCAAAAGTGTGTTTATTAGTATCCCGGTAAATATTGATTTTGTAGTTAATGGTTGCCCAAGGAATATTTAAAACTTTTTTTTTTTAATAATAACAATTGCTAGCTTACTGCTTTCCGAGGCTTTGCAGTATCAAAGCCCCAGAGCAGCGTTCTCTTCTGTAAATTGTTTAGAGAGAATTTTTCCGCTCTATTCACTAGCTGTCAGTCTTCGTCGCCAGAATTTGCAACAATGTTTACAGCGCGCAGAAGGTAGGAAGCTCATAGCAAAGGGAACGTCTGAGTGTGTATAGAGATATATATGTATATATTTGTATATGTTATGTTTATGTACTCCATTATTGGCCTAATGAGGGAGGCGTACTGAGAGGTAAACTCCTTTTTTCTGGATGCAATCCTTCTACTTATGAGATGAGTCAAGTAAAAGGCTTTTCTGACTACTGCCTGTACATAATGGTCAAATGTGAGGTTGTTGTTAACTTGTGTACCCAGGTCTCATATCCAGGTTGTGTGCTTAGGGTGGTTGCCGCTAATGTGGTAATCAATAGTGGTCGTGTTTTTGCCAAATGGTATGATAATACATTTTTTTTTGCGTTTAACTTAAGGCCATGACATTGGCATCAGTCATTTGTTGCTGTGAGACCCTCTTGAAGTATGGTAACATCATTTGTGGAGTCAGTGATGGCACCCAACTTAGTCGTCCGCAAACTTGGTCAGACACAGGCCTTTTGTCTTTGCCTGGACCTCTTTT